>NC_090725.1:185445271-185575271 GCF_036898095.1 Palaemon carinicauda
TTCCATAATAAAACAGGACTCTCCACAAAATTGGCCAGTGCACGTTATCAAAGGCTTTTTCATAGTCCAGAAATGCCATCAAAAGTGGATTTCTATAGTTTATACATTGCTGTACAACATGTTTTCAAAATGAAAATTTGATCAGTACAATTTCTACCTTTTCTAAATCCTGCATGTTCATCTCTCAGCTTTTCATCAATCTTCTCTCTAGTCTGTTTAGATTAAGCATACCACATATTTTCATGACATTTGATGTAAGTGTGGTTCCTCTGTAATTATTGCAATCAGTTAGGTCTCCTTTTTTTGCCATTTTCACCAACACTTCTAATTCCCATTCATCAGGTTTTGATTCTTCATGCCACATTCTACAAAATAATCTTGCAAGTGTTCTGGGGGGTCCACTTCATATTCAGCCAGTATCATCTCAGCAGTTATTCTATAGTGTCCAGGGGCTTTCCATCTCTTCATTTTTTTAATTATATCTTTGACTTCAAAAACACTGAATTCATTCATGGGCACATCAAGGTCTTCATCAGCTTCAGGTATATCAGTCAAATTATTGCCTTCATATCTCCTATTCATAACCACACTAAGTCCATCCAACATTGCCTTTCTTCCTCTTCTGTTGTTATACAGATCCATCTCTCTTTTTGATGGGTATATGCTTCTTCTTCTTCCCCAGTAGAGATTTCATTAATAATTCTATGAGCGATTCTTACACCATAGCCACTAACTGAATTCATAGCTCTGTCAACCTCATCTGCTTTACTGTTTAATATTCTCTCCAGTTATTTCTGCTCTTCTTTTGACCTCTCTATCAATAAAAGAATACTTAGCATACTCAACCCTGTAATTTTCATTAATTCCTTGAAAACTTTCAATAATCAATTTCTTTCATTGTCTCCTTTATATAGTATTCCTTGTATCATTTCATGTTCATGGCTTTCTTCCTGTAACTGTATGTCCCAAATCTTCACTACCAACTGACTGATACAGTATATGTTCTTAATATCACACCATTCTTCATCAATTGTCTGCTCTTCGTCTTTTAAAGTCTCTAAGGCTGCAAATCGATTCCTACATTCAATTGTCAATGTTCCTCTGCATTCATCTTCTAAAAGCTTAGCTTTATCAAACCTAGGTATTCTATCTACATTTCTGTTGAGTGCTTTCAGTTTTAATTTCAGTATGGCAATGAGCTGGTGATCACTTAATATCTGTACCTCTATAGCTTCTTACATTTCTCAGATTCATCCTCCTTTCTATTAACGGTTATGTGATCTATCTAATTTTTGTAAATGCCACATGGTGAATTCCATGTATATTTGTGGATGTCCTTGTGCTGGAAAATATTACCTCCAATGACAATAATGTTTGCTGAACAGAAACTAATAAAACATGCCCCATTTTCATTTTCAACTTTGCCAAGCCCATCAATACCTATTCGCTATACCTTAATTATCCCCTTCCAACTTTAGCATGTAAGTGACCAATCAAAATTTTCATCTCTCTCTATAGGATCTCATCTATTACACACTGCAGTTCTTCATAGCATTCATGTTTCCTTTCTTCAGGGGAATCATTCATTGGTGCATAGCAAATTATAATACTCATTTTGCACTGCTTTGATTTAAACTTTGCAAGTAACAATCTACTACTTATAGCTCTCCACTCAGTTAGTGCCTTTACTGCTCTTGGTGTCATCATCATTCCTAACCCTTCTCTTCCAACTCCTCCTGTTCTTCCTGAATAAATATATATATTGCTTTGGTGTAAGGTTTCCTTACCAATCCCGTTATGTGTTTCACTTAGCGCCAAGCTCTCCAAACTATATTTCATAAAATTTTCAACGACTTCAAAATCTTTTCAATTTCAATGCCTTTATTAAAAACATGCCTTTAGTAAAATAATAGAACATTCTAATAGTAAGAAGCCCATAACTGAAATGCCAGAACCTAGCCTATCTTTCCTCTGTTTAAAAAACAGTTATTCCTACCCTCTTGATACCACGTGTCAGTGGGAAGGAGGATAAGCAAGTATGTGAATACCAAGCGAGTTTAGACATAAGAAATTTAATTACCAAATCCTGCTTATTTCTATGTAACTCCCTTTTTATTATTACTATTATTACTTGTTAAGCTACAACCCTAGTTGGAAAAGCAGGATGCTATAAGCCCAGGGGCTCCAACAGGTAAAATAAAGTGAGGAAAGGAAATAAAAAAATAAAATATTTTAAGAGGAGTAACAAGATTAAAAAAAAAATATCTCCTATATAAACTATAAAAACTTTAACAAACCAAGAGGAAAAGAAATAAGATAGAACAGTGTGCCCAAGTGTACCCTCAAGCAAGAGAACTCTAACCCAAAAGACAGTGGAAGACCATGGTGCAGAGGCTATGACACTATCCAAGATTAGAGAACAATGGTTTGATTTTGGAAAGTCCTCCTCCTAGAAGAGCCACTTACCATAGCTAGAGTCTCTTCTACCCTTACAAAGAGAAAAGTTGCCACTGAACAATTACAGTGAAGTAAGGACAGAGGAGAATGTGTAAAGAATAGGCCAGACTATTGTGTGTGTGTGTGTGTGTGTGTGTGTGTGTGTGTGTGTGTGTGTGTGTGTGTGTGTGTGTGTGTGTGTGTGTGTGTGTGTGTGTGTAGGCAAAGGGAAAATGAACCATAACCAGAGAGAAGGATCCAATGTAGTACTGTCTGGCCAATCAAAAGACCCCATAACTCTCTAGTGGTAGTATCTCAACGGGTGGCTAGTGTCCTGGCCAACCTACTACCTTAACATTAACATTGCTGACTTCCACGCTCTGATGGAGGTAGGATGCCAGGGATTATCTTAAGTAACAGCAATATAATCTATCATGGTTAAGAATTACTAATCTGTTCTAAATTACTTCCAACAAAAAAATCTCAAAATAAGATTTGAAATACAGGACTCAAAGATTGTTTACTAAAGCTATTTTAAATACAGGACTGTAAATTACCTTTAAATGATACTTCTTGATCTAAAGGATACTCTTGATTGATTCCAAATTGCATATTACATTAAAACCACACACAACTGTAGTTGTAGACAGTTTTAAACTAAATTGAACACAAAATTAATTAGATTACATGCCATGCAACCAAGATGGAGCTTGGAATCCAGCAACATTCATAAGCTAACCAAGATTCTTCAAGATAATGTTTGGCAAAAACTGACTTGATATGCCACTGAGCTGCTGTTAAAACTCTTTCCAAAGAAATATTTATATAAATATTAAGGGAAGTAGCAGCAATGTTAATATGTAATTTAACTTTCAAGCTTTTTATTAGATTCTAACCATTTTCTTTGTGAGCTTCTATGACCAAAGGAATGACTATTTTCAGTCAAAGGGCAATAAAGGACCTTAATCCCACAAATGTGGGACACTAACAATAATACTGTAGTTTTGTCAAAATACTAGTAAACAAGTCTTACTGGACACAGAAACCTGTTTTCTCTTTAAAAGCTTTCATTCACTTATGAAAACATGTTCAGGAACTGAGGCAAAATCTTACCCCTAAGGAGTGCAACTCAGGACCTCTGGTTGAAATTTTGGAAATTCAGATTATTGCTTTTTGGCTAAGAGAACATTGATATTTCATGGTTCAAGTAGCTATCTTAATTAAAATAATTAGTTTTATTGCTAAAAAGTCCTTTTTGCATATCCATTACACAATAATTTTCTGACCTAGATACATATTTATTTACTTTTTCTTAATACAATTTGTTAAACTATTCATTTTAATACCCCACATACCCATATACTGCAGCACCACCCTTTTCTGATTCTCAAGGACTAGATTATTAGCTTTTTATATCAAATATTGGAGTCAAAGAAATTTTTACTACACTTATGTTCCTTGTTTCATTTTTCTGCTCGTCCATATAATTACAATTCTGATGTTATGAATTTGTTGAAATATGCATAGGGTGTCAAGAGACAATAACTAAATAGACCAGGAGCAAAATATTTGCCAATAAAAATACACAGACAAGAATATATTACGCTTGCCACACCTCATTAATGTATTATGCTAGCTACGTCTTGTTAATGTGTACGCATTTAGTTCATGTAGCATGCTGTATATCATGTGTATTTGAGGGAAGGGCTTTCCACTGGTTAGTAAGTAACACTGAAATGTGATGAAAATGTCCTTATGATCCTCAATAATGAGTAAAATTACCGCTAAAAGCCCATACTTATACTTACTAAATTTTATATAATCAAGCTCTACAAAATAAAAAAAAACTTTAAAGCTGTTTTCACAAAACTACATTTTCGGAGAAAAATTGCCTCCAAACTTTTGTCATTCAAACAGAAAAAGATTGGGAATTCTATTGCTTACAATCTTGAAAATCACTTTCTTGAAAATCAAAAAACTTCCACATGTCAAATATTCCCCATTGAAAGTGTCTCATATTGATAAAATGATACATAAAAAAATCAATGATGTCAAGATTTCTTATTACTTTTCCTTTGTAAAGGCAATTATCTTTCAAATGCTTTTTTAATTAGATAAATCGATCAAGAGACAAAAAGGAAGTTGGAGAGTTTGAAATTACCTCAAAATAACATTGCCCCATTGTTTTAAAGGGGCAGAGTCTTGCTTCTTAAAATAATTTTTGGCTCTGATGTAACAAATGAAACAAAATTATCTAGTGTTCCCCAAAGCTTACTTTCACAGACAGCACTTTTAGTTCACTTTAGTGTTGAAATGAAAATTATCTGTTGTGTGAAATGAGCATCCAGACACCTCATGAGGTATTGGTTTCACAATACCAAGGCTAATGTCCCATGAAAATGACAGTGGGTGAGAACTATATTTTGATCTTATCCAGGTTATGTATAAGTAAAGGATTTTGTGAATAAAGTCACTGAGTATACCCAGACAACACAACTTTCTCTCTTAAGAAGGTTGTGGATGTAACTCAACCTATATATATATATATATATATATATATATATATATATATATATATATATATATATATATATATATGTATATGTATATGTATATGTATATGTATATATATATATATATATATATATATATTGTATATAGATATTACATATATACAGTATATAAATATATACTGTATATTATATGTATATATATATAAAAAAATTTAAGTAATTTCTAATTTTCCTAATGATACTTACCCATTACTACTCTCTTAGGAGGACTGGTAATAAACCACTCAGCTTCGACCAAAATGATTCAAATCCTACCCCCCACAATGCCCAGCTGCTGACCCGAGTGCCATCTTGACCTTAGGTCCTCAGTTCTCGCTCCAACTTAGCTCAAACTCTGAGTGCCTGTTCACCAGGGGACGGACGGAAGGGTAATAACCCGAAACTAGTTTTAGGTAAGTATCGTTAGAAAAAATAGAAATTACTTAAAATTTCTGATTTGTTCCGACAAGAGATACTTACCTCGAACTACTTTCTTAGTTAGGTAGTAGGTTGGCCTGGGCACCAGCCGCCCGTTGAGATACTACCGCTAGAGAGTTATGGGGTCCTTTGACTGGCCAGACAGTACTACATAGGACCCTTCTCTCTGGTTACGGTTCTTTCCCTTTGCCTACACAGACACCGAATAGTGTGGCCTATCCTTTACAGATTCTCCTCTGTCCTCATACACCTGACAACACTGTGATTACTAGACAATTCTTCTTCACCCAAGGGGTTAACTACTGCACTGTAATTGTTCAGTGGCTACTTTCCTCTTGGTAAGGGTAGAAGAGACTCTTTAGCTATGGTAAGCAGCTCTTCTAGGAGAAGGACACTCCAAAATCAAACCATTGTTCTCTATTCCTGGGTAGTGCCATAGCCTCTGTACCATGGTCTTACACTGCCTTGGGTTAGAGTTCTCTTGCTTGAGGGTACACTTGGGCACACTTTTCTATCTAGTTTCTCTTCCTCTTGTTCTGTTGAAGTTTTTATATTTTAAATAGGAAATATTTATTTTAATATTGTTACTATTCCTAAAATGTTCTATTTTTCCTTATCTCCTTATTTCCTTTCCTCACTGGGCTATTTTCCCTGTTGGGGCCCCTGGGCTTATAGCATCCTGCTTTTCCAACTAGGGTTGTAGCTTAGCATTTAATAATAATAATAATAATAGGAGACTTATGAGTCTCCTAAGAAAGTAGTTCGAGGTAAGTATCTCGTCGGAATAAATCAGAAATTTTAAGTAATTCCTATTTTTTCTAATGATACTTACCTCAAACTACTTTCGGGTTATTGCCTTCCCGTCCGTCCCCTGGTGAACAGGCACTCACATACTTAGGAGCCGGGGGTGAACTAGGACTAGGACCACCCTGACCTCAGGGGCAAGTGGACCCATGGCAGACGGATGGGCCCACCCAGCGGTGGGGGGGATGGGGGTGGGGGCGAGAATCACATACCACACATTAATAAAACACCCAACAGCTAATTGATAACTCGCCTATTCCATCCCACATTTGTTCCCTTCTGCTCCAATGGCATAGGGAATGCAGGGGGGGGGGGGGGAATAGGTAGGTGGGGGTTCAGGAGGGATAAGGGGGGACGTATGTGCATCACTAACCCTATCGCGACGGAACCTGGTAGGACCTTCACACCTGATCTTCGAAGACCTGACACCACAGGACCTGACGAGAAGGTATCTAACGTCTTCCTTGTAACGTCTTTTAAGTAATGGGCTGTAAAAGTAGACTGCCTCTTCCAGACCCCGCCCTTTACGATCTGAGAAACTGCCATGTTCTTGGAGAAGGCCAAGGAGGTACCCAAGCCCCTGATGTCGTGAGGCTTAGCGTGTTTTGGGGGGGAGGCACTCCGGAAGTCTCATAAGCCCTCCTAATGACCTCTCGCGACCAAAAGGAGACCGTATTCCTCGACACTGCCTTCTTGACCAGGCCCATGGAGATGAAGAGGGAGGAGAGACCCGGAAGGTACCTGGCTGTTCTATCCAAGTACTTCCTGACTGCTCTTACTGGACATAGGAGTAAGTCTTCTGGGTCCCCCGAGAAGGCTATCGCTGGAACAGAGAACTCCTCAAACCTTGAATCCACCATCGAGGGGTTCTGCGTCTTCGCCACGAAGAACGGAGAGAATCTAAACAAGATGTCTTTCCACCCTTTGGAGTGGGAGACCTCGCTGTAGAGTCCGTACAGTTCGCTCACCCTCTTGGAGGATGCTAAGACCAACAGGAAGACTGTCTTCAATGTGAGCTCCCTGTCCAAGATATCCTTCAGGGGCTCGAACGGGGATCTCTTCAAGAAGTCCAAGACCCTGGCGACATCCCAAGCGGGGACCCTCGAGGCTTGCGGGGGGCATGACTGGTCAAAGTTGCGGATCAGCATGGATAACTGATCCGAGGCCCCTAAGTGCAGGCCCTTCAGCTTGAAGACCTGCCCCAGGGCAGCCCTAATTCCTTTGACCGCTGGTACCGAGACCTTCTTCTCCATCCTAAGGAAGATTAGGTAGTCTGTTATCAGGGGGATGGATGCCTCCAGTGGCTTCACTCCCTTACTCTTACACCATTTGCAAAAGGTAGCCCACTTGGCCTGATACACTGCGGCTGAGGACTTTCGCACATAACCCGCAATGTAGGAGGCCGCTGAACCCGAGAAACCATCCCTCTTCAGCAGGCACTCGATAGTCGCCATGCGTGAAGGGGGAGCCCCAGCGGGTTTTCGTGTAACTTTAGGAAATGCGACTGACACGGGAGGTCTTGTCTTAGAGGAAGAGGCCACGAGGGATATGACGCCAAAGCCTGAAGGTCCGTGAACCACTCCCTCTCGGGCAAAACAAGGAGCCACGAGGGTCATCTTCGTGCCCCTGGACCAGAAGAGCCTGTTCAACACCCTCCTTAGAACCCCGAAGGGTGGGAAGGCGTAGATGTCCATGTCCCAGGAGTGCTGAAATGCGACTTCCATCTCGGCCCCTGGGTCTGGTACCGGGGAGCAGTAGACCGGGAGCTTTGCGGTCAGTTTTGTTAGGAACAGGTCTATCACAGGGGAACCCCACCTCTCCAGGACTTCCCTGGCCACCTGAGAGTTCAGGGACCATTAGGCACTTAGGACCTGGCCCTTCCTGCTGAGACCGTCCGCTGTGACGTTTCGTTTTCCCGGAATGAACCACGCCGTGAGGTCTATGCGTCTCCTCTCGGCCCATTCTAGGATATTTTCTATTATGAGGCAGAGCTCCCTGGAGTGAAGGCCTCCCTGTTTCTTGACATACGCCACCACAGCGGCGTTGTCGCACAACAGGGCTACCGTCCTGTCCTCTAGCTCCCCTTTGAAGATTAACAGGGAGCTCTGCATGGCCAAGATCTCCAGGACGTTGATGTGGAGAGCTCTCTCTGCCTGCGACCACTAGCCTTGTGGTGTGTTAGAGGTCAGGTGGGCGCCCCAACCCTCCTTAGAGGCATCCGTGAAGAGCAATGTCACCATGGGGGAATCCGTCACCGGGGTGCCCCGCCTGGAGTTCTCCGGCAGGGACCACCACTGTAGGGCCACCCTCCCCTCGGTGGACAGCGGGACCACCTGAGTGGGGGAACCGGTCTGGCACCAGTGATCTTTTAGATTCTACTGAAGGGGCCTCAGTTTGATCCTGCCTTGAGACACCAGTTTCTCTAGGGAGGCCAGGTGACCGAGTAGCCTCTGCCAGTCCTTGGCCCTCATAGGGAGGCCCTGGAGGAGTGGCCTGGAAATCTCTCCAAGGTTCCTGATGCGCTCCTCGAAGGGGAAGGCCTTCGCCAAGGTCGTGTTCAGCTCCATCCACAAATATACTGTCCTCCTTACTGGTGTCAGCTGGGATTTCTCCATATTTACCAAAATACCCAGTTCCTCACAGAAGGCTAACATAATGTCCAGTTGCTGCTCCAAGAGTCCCTTTGACACTGAAAGCAGTAACCAATCATCTAGGTAACGTAGGAGTCGGAAGTTGCTCTTGTACGCCTACTCCGACACCAGGGAGAACACTCTTGTGCAAACCTGCGGGGCCGTGGATAGGCAGAAGCCTAGGGTGGTGAACCGGTAAGCTACCTGCCCCCACTTTAGCCTAAGGTACTTCCTGCTTGAGGGATGGACTGAGATCATGGGCTTGCCCGCCTCACTCGAACGGGGCCTCACCATGCCTGGGGAGCTCACACCCCTACGCTCCCTCTGCAGGATCACTAGGGGACCCTTACCCACTTTCGGCTGCACGGGGCCTGCCGCTGGGCGGGAGGCCGATGGACCGTCCGGAGAGGCCCGGAAGTCAACCATGAGCTCCTCTCTCCTCTCGAGCCCCCCATCCCACGGCCAGCCCCTCCTGCAGTGGACGGTGGAGATCACTCGTCGAACCTGAGGGGGTAGCCGAGGGCACCACCCAAGCGGGGAGACCCGTATCGAGGAGCGCCTGGGGGGGGGGGGTATGGCCCTGCCCGCCTCACTCGAACGGGGCCTTACCATGCCTGGGGAGCTCCCACCTCTAGGCTCCCTCTGCGGGGTCACTGGGTGACCCCTACCCATTCTTGGCTGCAAGGGGCCTACCGCTGGGTGGGCGGCCGATGGACAGGCCGGATAGACCCGGGAGTCAACCTCAGGCTCTGCTCTCCTCTCGGGGCCCCCGTCCCACGGGCAACCCCTGCTGCGGTGGGCACATGGGAATCCCTATCGGCCTTCCTTGGTGAATGGGAACTGCCATGCCTGCAATGCCGCCTGTTCCTCCTGCTGCTGCTCCTGCGGCGCCTGTGCCGCCTCCAGGACAACCTAGAACATTTTCTAGAGTACCTCGAGGATGACTGAGAATGGTTCCTCTTGCGCCCCCTGAGCCTTCTCCTCTCGCCGGAGGAGGAACTCTCCGAAGAGGTCCCGTCCGAAGATCGGTCTCCGTCGGAGGAAGAAGAACGCTTGGCTCTCTTCTTTTATTTATTTATTTTTTTTTTTTTTGAATACCTCGAGGATGACCGCGAACGGCTCCACTTGCGCCCCCTGCGCCTTCTCCTCTCGCCAGAGGAGGAACTCTTGAAGGAGGTCCCGTCCGAAGATCGGTTTCCGTTGAGGAAGGAGAACACTTGGCTCTCTTATTTTTGTGAGGTTTGTTGTCCCGCGGTGTCAATGACCCGGCCTTCCCCACCACTGGGGTTGTCGACAAGACTGAGGGAGACGGCTCGGGGTGGGTGCATCGCACTCCAACGTCTCCTTCATCCCAAAGGCTGCTCGTCGTCTCTCGGCGAACATCCCGGGGTCCTACGCACGGCCGACCAGGGCGGCAGAACATCATCGGAGGAGCCCGTCACACAACGTTGACAATAAGGATCGCACGTTCCCGATGACGGACCTGGAACGACACACAGAGAAGGCAGTTGGGTTACCGGGGTTACGGCCGGAACCGCTACCAAGACAATAATAAGGGATCCGCCACAGGGGCCTCACCCGACGGAACAAAGGGCTCAACAATCAGTTGAGACCCGGCAACAGACTCGCCTATGTCCCCGCCATCGACGGGGACTGAGGATGACCTTGGGGACTTCACCTGTACCGGAGTCGACCTGGCCGAGGGCGACTCTACCGACGTTTCTCCTTCTTGGCCTTCTTCTTCATCCCGACTAACTTCCATCGCCAGTCGGGCCAAACAACGCATTCAGGGCAAGTAGCATCCTTCGCACACCTTTGTTCCCGACACGTGGAACAAAGGGCATGAGGATCAACTTCTTCCTTACATAAGAAAGCGCCACATGCTTTCTCAGCAGAAGGCCCAGGGCAATGATGCAAGAAAGGACACAGGAAAACACAAGGGAACACAGGGAACACGAGGTAACACGTCACGACTGACCAGCAAGAACTGAGGACCTAAGGTCAAGATGGCGCTCGGGTCAGCAGCTGGGCATGGGGGGGGGAGGAAGGGGGTTTAGGATTTGAACCATTTTGGTCAGAGCAGAGTGGTTTATTACCAGCCTTCCTAAGAGAGTAGTTTAAGGATATATAGACATATATATATATCTATATATCTATATATATATATATATATACACATATACATACATATATATATATATATATACATATATATATATATATATATAGATATATATATAGACATATAGACATATATATATATATATATGTATATATATATATATATATATAGACATATATATATATAGACACATATATATATAGACATATATATATATATATATAGACATATATATATATATATGTATATATAATATATATATAGGCATATATATATAGGTATATATATATATATATATATCTATATATATATATATATATAGATATATATATATATATATCTATATATATATATATTAAAAAAAATTTCAACTTTGAAAGGCTGAACCATATCAATATATGGCAAGTCGTTGAAGAGAGCTGTACTCCATTGAAGAAAATTTTACACCCACATAGAATTTCAAGTACTTTCATCTTCCTAATACACTTGGTTCGCTCTTGGAGATCCAAATGGAAATTTCTTTTTCAAAGTAATGATTGCAAGTTTCCCAAGGACACATTCTGTGCAAATTTACCAGTATATTCATTTATTTACATGCACTGCATGGGATATATACATTATGTTGAAGAATGAATGTTGATTAAATTTCTAAAATCTAAATTCAAATTACTACCAATCTTAATTAAGCAAAATCTGCTTTATATAAAAATAAACAGCACTCAAATTAAAATAATGTCATATTGATGATGTAGTACACTTTCATTACTAGAATAAATTTCACACAATCATATGAAAAGGCATATGACTAAAGAAATGAGACTTAATCCAGTTTTTTTTAAATTAACTCATACTTTTAATGGTGCTTATGATCTTACCTATTCTCTGAATCAGGTGAAATAAGTGGTGTGGTTGGTGTGGATGAGCCTGGTCTAAAGAAGGTATCAACTCCTTCAGAAATATCATGATCCTCTTCAACCAGATCAGCCCTGCCCATAGGTCGTGTAGGTGCTCTGGTCTTTACTCTCCTTGGTCGAGCTTTGCCTAGATGTTGTAGCTGACCACAACTACTAGGCAGTTCTGACACACTGTCAAGGGACTCTGCTATAAAGTAAAATTTTAACTTCAGTTTGAATTGTAGTAGACTTGCTGTTTTATCTAAATCACAAGTAATAAACATGGCAAATATGAGTGAGTCAGAATATCACTAGTCAATACCTATCGCAAAAAAAGAATACCCTCCATAAAATCATAATACTTATTGTTGTTACTGTTATATATTCAAGTTTTAAGTTTACGAAGTAAGCTGCATTTCTGCTCGAGAAACTATAAATCTAAAACAATTTGTGAATTTGAACACATCAATGTTTACATTGTTCACTCAATATTTACATATTGTCATTCCTGACCTTCTTCCTCCTATTTTCGCTCCGTATTTTACAACTACGAAAACATGTTTTTGCAATAAAGATAAAATCGAATAGTCTTATCTATAATAAACTTACCTTTAAATACAACAATATAATTGTAATAAGTATATATGATTCTAAGTCTATCTTTCCAAACTACTGTGTAAAATTATCTTACCCGATAACTAGCAGTAGTTGTTTGGCAAATTTACTACTACTTGAACACGATTGCCACAGCCCTTAAATGGCAAACAACCATTTTTATACAGCAGCTGCTGCTTACCTACTAACTATTGTGAATTACAAGTTTTTAAAATAAAGTTTATTTTTCTTTTCTTAAAATTGTTTGCATCATTTTCCTGTATACCATATCAAGATACTGGTAACCTGCAAATTTTGAGGTTTTGGACAACCACCACAACAGCCATCTCTTGACAAATAATGTAAACAATTCCAGTTGCCCAAAACAAGTTTTTAGTGACAGAAGTATTGTAATAAAGAAAAAATTCATTCTTATTCTTATTTTACTTAAACACAAACAACTTTAATATATGATTATACTGAGCACATTATATGCTGTAAAGTTGATCCTTCCTATCTACAATAAGTAGAAAAATATATTACAGTACAAATATGGAAAATTCTAGGTTTTGGACAATTAAGCTAGCCTACCAACAGGTTCACACAACAGAGCCGGAGTTCAGTACTATACGTAAAGATAAAATTATTGGTAAATATTCTTACTCTACTTAAACACAAAACTAAATATTGCAATTAGAATTAGTATATTATATGATTTTAAGTCAATCCTTCCAAACTACTATGCTATTAATGAACATGCAATTGAAATACCCTAACAACAACACAACAGAGGTAAAAAATATAAATATTTTCATACTTTCAAAAGTCTCTCTTGTGTAATGGGTGAACCCTGACTTTTTTTCATCTAAAACTGGTCTTAAAACTTTGCTATTTACATAGTAAATGACAAAACTAATGTACCAATAAAACCTTTTTGCTAAAATTACTTTCATTTCCAAATATATAAAGTAATATCACAATGCACAATAGCCTTTCTTTAAATAAAAATTTTCTTTAATTATCTTGAAAGGCACAACAAAAAATCATACCATATAGAAGCTTTTCCTTACAGAGGTGTGATGAGCCAAGAATAAAATGTAATAATAATATATCTTTACACTATATTTTATGCCTTGTATATGGACAAACCTATAGGAACTTTCAATTATCAATTTAGTAAGCTTAATCTGCATAAAGCATTTATTTTCCCCTAATTGGGTTTCCCAAGCCTCTCACTCTTTCTTTTAATGGTTACTAGGGTTAATCTTATACAACTAGGATGGATCATCTCATTGATATATTCAGTTAATCTTTTGTCCTTTATACCATGATCTTGATTTTTCTTTATTTGTTTTGGTTTTTTCTTTAAGATATGTCATTTAGTAACTAGAGACCATAATGTGAGGGGGTTTATACAGTACTTGCCACTGTGCCCCTCTTATACTACTGACCATACTGCATGTTAATGAAACCAAGCAGCAGATCATATCAAAGATTTATGCTAAAGATTATCCTAAATAGTTTATATTTTATTTTATCATATATAATTTCAGCTCAACTTCCTAACAGTATATGCAAATATTTGCAGATTTTGTTTGTAAAACAATTTCAAAGCTAACTAAAAAAATTGTACTTGTACGACTTACAACTTTGTTTATATGTAATTTACAGAAAAACCTACCCTCATGCATTGTAAGGGTACACTTCTCTTCAATAACTTCTTTTTCTTTAACCTCTAAGCCTCTGCAACCAATTGGAAGGGTTGCTGCTTCATGGAGGCTTAAAAATACATCAGAATCATCATTCCATGAATGGTTTTCACTGTGGAACTCTAGATTTATGTAAGAATTGTTCGGAACATATGAGCTATCAGTACAATCCTCATTTAAGATACTTTCTGCACTGTGACGATTGACTGAACCCCGCCGGGACTCTGCATTAGCTTCTGCATAATCTGCAAGGATAGGAGCACGACATACATCAGACATGCAAATCCAAAGCATCAGCTAAGCACATTCTATCTGCTTCAGGTGTAGAGAAGAGCAACCAATAAAAAATCTTTAAACCTAAGATAGGAAATAAAAAGTAGCTTTGGGAATATATAAGGTGCAATGATAGGTTAAAATCAGCTATTTCATACATGTTTACAAACATGATTCTCCTCTAAATGAAAGAAAGGGATTTGCCAGAGGTCATGCAATAAGGCACGTTAAAAATCAGTAAAAAACTACGGAACCAAATTAACATAGCTATAAAGTTATGAAAAGAAGAGGGCAAATAAAATAGAGATATACATCCTTTATTTCATAATTGTAAATGAAGCAAAGAAGCCTTAAGAGTCATAATGTTCATATTCTTGAAAAAATGGTAAGAACATATTTACAATAAACTCACACCCAAAAAGGTACTACCAAGTGAAACCATTACCTTGGTTAAACTTCTCAAATTATACAGCAATGTTTTAAAGTTATTACTCATATTCCTGTTTCCAATGTTGTATTCTTTACTCTCTTGCGGGTTTTTTCATCAAAGTTTCTCTTCAAAATGTCTAGGGCCTTACACAATGACATTAATCAAATCAATAAACTCCACTTCATGTGAATTACTAAAATGCATTTTGTTACCTTGCAGAATAATAAAGAAGCAAAAATTTAATTTCACGTATTTCAGTTATTAAGGAAAACTATTTGGAGTTTCAAATCCTGAAACTTCCAATTTAAGAAATCATAACTTTCTCCAGATAAATTGAATAGCAATTTCTATCCCTCTATCACTTAGTTTGCAAACACTGATAATAATAATTTAGCTTCAACATAATTTTTACTAACTGCCAAGTATGAGTAGTCTTTGGTTTGTCCTAATATGAGAAGTATTCAATATGAAATAAGTCATCTAAATTTACGAATAAACGAAGTTTCTAATGCTGTAGCATTCATTTACTACTGTCTGTATTTCTTACCATTTCAAAAAAGAAATTACCATTATTACATACAGTATATACCGGTATTGCTGATGGGAATAAGTTGTCACAACACAGCAGATGATACACAGTATACTGAACTTAAAAGGCAAGAATAAAATTCTATTCATACAACACTAATAACTGCATGCAAGAGAAAAGATACCTTTTCAAAATTCTAACCATGCAAAGTACCAAAGTTAACTAAATCTACATAGAAATATTAGTACTGTACCAAGAGCAAAAGTAATCTACTAGAAAAGTCTGTGTCACATAGGCAAAATCAATGTAGCAGAAGCCATATTTATTAATTTGAGTAAACTATGTACTATATTAAAACTAATTTCATGCTTATGTCCCAATTTACCTACCAACAACACTCTGTGGACGAAGCTTCCGTCCATGAAGGCTCTTTCTCTTTGATGCTAGCTGTGGAGTGGCCTATAAAGAAAAAAACTAACCTTAGTAACAATCGAAGTTAGAGTTAAAAGTATTTAAATCATTTAACCAGTCAAAAATTGCATGGGTTTTCTTGCTTTATGCACTGAGAAGACACACTGCAATTCAGAGATATTTGACAGCACTTGAAAATTTTAAAAAAAGTAGAATTTTGATGATGAAATTCATTTCTATACTCACATGAAGTTCATATTGTTTGCCTCTCCAAAAGCTTAGTTATATAGAAGTTAGCCCTAAATATTGAAAAATTACCGTTTTCTATCCTTCTAATATACTATTACCTCTACTAAACATACTCCGGGAATTTTCAGATAATACTAAGCTGTCATATCATTTTCCTCAGTCTTAAAAGTCAAAATTACCTTATCATTTTGATGGCACTAGTTAGCTGGGGAAGAGGATAGTCATGTACATGAAAATCAGGTGAGTATAGAAATAATTTATTTTAAACAATCCATTTATTTCTATTAACCTCCCCTGATGTTCATATTGCTAACTCCCACTCTCTATTGGTGGTGGGTAGCCAGTGAAGAAGAGATACGTTATTTAGTTTCCCACAATCAATCGAATTATGTCCTAGACTTCCTTACAGTCCAGGTTTTTGAGTACTGTATACTAATCCCCCAATTGATCATCATCATCATATACCAAGACACATCCCCCAATTTTGGGGGTAGCCAACCTCAAACAAATGAAAAAAGGGGAACATTTCCTCTCTACGTTCTTCCCAGCCTGACAAGGGACTCAACTGAGTTCGGCTGGTACTGCTAGGGTGGCACAGCCCATCCTCCCCCGTTATCCACCACAGATGAAAGCTTCATAACGCTGAATCCCCTACTGCTGCTACCTCCGCTGTCATCCAAGGCGACCGGAGGAAGCAGCAGGGCCTACCGGAACTGCGTCAAAATCGCTTGCCATTCATTCCTATTTCTAGCGCGCTCTCTTGCCTCTCTCACATCTACCCTCCTATCACCCAGTGCTTTCTTCACTCCATCTATCCACCCAAACCTTGGCCTTCCTCTTGTACTTCTCCCATCAACTCTTGCATTCATCACCTTCTTTAGCAGACAGCCATTTTCAATTCTCTCAACATGGCCAAACCACCTCAACACATTTATATCGACTCTAGCAACTAACTCATTTCTTACACCTGTTCTCACCCTCAATGCTTCGTTCCTAACCCTATCTACTCGAGATACACCAGCCATATTCCTCAGACACTTCATCTCAAACACATTCAATTTCTGTCTCTCCGTCACTTTCATTCCCCACATCTCCGATCCATACATCACAGTTGGAACAATCACTTTCTCATACAGAACTCTCTTTACATTCATACCCAACCCTCTATTCTTTACCACTCCTTCACTGCCTCCAACACTTTGCATTCTTCATTCACTCTTGACGTACATCTGCTTCCACTCCACCATTTGCTGCAACAACAGACCCCAAGTACTTAAACTGATCTACCTCCTCAAGTAACTCTCTATTCAACATGACATTCGACCTCGCACCACCTTCCCTTCTCGTTTATCTCATAACCTTACTCTTACCCACATTAACTCTCAACTTCCTTCTCCCACATACCCTTCAAAATTCTGTAACTAATCGGCCAAGCTTCTCTTCCGAGTCTGCAACTTGTACAGTATCATCAGCAAACAACAACTGATTTACCTCCCATTCATGATCATTCTCGTCTACCAGTTTCAATCCTCGTTCAAGCACTCGAGCATTCACCTCTCTCACCACTCCAACATACAAGTTAAACAACCACGGCAACATCACACATCCCTGTCTCAGCCCCACTCTCGCCGGAAACCAATCACTCACTTTATTTCCTATCCTAATATACGCTTTACTACCTTTGTAGAAACTTTTCACTGCTTGCAACAACCTTCCATCAATTCCATATAATTTCATCACATTCCACATCGCTTCCCTATCAACTCTTATCAAACGCTTTCTCCAGATCCATATATACACCTCCTTACCTTTTGCTAAATTTTCTTGCATATCTGCCTAACTGTAAAAATCTGATTCATACAATCCCTACCTCTTCTAAAACCACCCTGTACTTCTAAGATTGCATTCTCTGTTTTATCCTTAATCCTATTAATCAGTACTCTACCATACACTTTTCCAACTACACTCAACAAACTAATACCCCTTGAATTACAACAATCATGCACATCTCCTTTACCCTTATATAGTGGTACAAAACATGCACAAACCCAATCTACTGGTAACATTGACACACAAAACACATATTAAACAATCTCACCAACCATTCAAGTACAGTCACACCCCCTTCCTTCAACATCTCACCTCTCATACCATCCATACCAGGTGCTTTTCCTACTCTCTTTTCATCTAGTGCTCTCCTCACTTCCTCTTTTGTAATCTCTCTCTAATTCTCATCTCCCATCATGGCATCTCAACACCTGCAACAGCAATTATATCTGCCTCCCTATTATCCTCAACATTCAGTAAACTTTCAAAATATATTCTGCCCACCTTTTCCTTGCCTCCTCTCCTTTTAACAATCTTCCATCTGCCCACCTTTTCCTTGCCTCCTCTCCTTTTAACAATCTTCCATTTCCATCTTACACTGTCTCTTCAATTTTTGAGCAGGCCTTCCTTACTCTCTTCACTTCTTTCCATAACTTCTTATTCTATTCATATGAACAACACAATCCCTGACCCCACCTCAGGTCAGCCCCCCTCTTTGCCTCAGTTACCTTGCGCTTTACTTCCACATTTTTCTCTCTGTATCTTTCATACTTCTCTACACTATTACTCTGCAGCCATTCTTTAAATGCCCTCTTTTTCTCTTCCACATTTATCTTCACTACTCCATTCCATCATTCACTGCCCTTCCTCACGCTGCCTCCAACAAACTTCTTGCCACACACATCACTAGCAATCAATTTGATACTTCTGAATATTACTTTATCACCTAATCACTAAAGTACATAAAAACTAAAGTACCTGGGAACTAAATTGATAGTTTACAATTCCAGCAAACTAAATTTGAAAGGTTACTAGATCATAACTCCAAAGCTTAAATCCATTACCAAATTTGATTCACAACATTATCAGCCTACAATAAGCGCTACAGTCCAACTCTCTCATGAAAATGTCCAGCGAATACCTAGTTGGTACACTACTGAGCTACCACTAAAACCCTTTCAAAAGAAAGATTCTGGCATGAATTTAAGATGTTGTACTTCTTACATCATGTACAATAATTTTCAAACCTTTCATTAATGTTGAATCCACTTCCTTTGATTTTTGACCAAACAGTAATGCTGACAGTTATTGCATGCTACTTCTAAAGTCTGTAGATTAGTCCAAATAATATTGAACAGCTCCTAACTATCAAGGCAAGCTATTCCCTGAACTAACAAAAATTTCCTTTTGTAAAGAAATAATTTTAGCTCTGAAATCTGACAAAAGGTATAAAAACCATCCTACGATTACTAAAGCCCACTTTAAAATATATTATAGGCCACTAAGTTGTTTTCATGCCAAAGTTATTTGAAATAAAAGGTCTTGACAAAGGAAACCTCTATTTTTGGGGAGGTGCGGTTTCAAATAGGATTCCTGTTCTAGCTTTACCTGTACAGTACAGGAACAGGAATGTCCTTGGAGTCCACCATGCACTTTAACACCAAAAAATTATTTTCCTGGGAGAGGTTATGTAAAAACTTCCATAAATGTTATAAACGAACTCTCTTAAGGTAGTCTGCTCACCAATGCAGCTTTTTAGGGACAGGACTTTAATATTCATACCACTTCCTAACAGGACTTGGGACATTTCCAAACTGCATATGACTTTCGCCTCTCACCTTCAGTTTTGGGATGTCAGATCTCAAAAATAAGGTTTTTCAAATTCTTCCTCCTCCCTTGATACTTGATATTAGACCTGTGATTACTACTACTATATATAGATCTAATATAGACCTCCTCCAAATTAAGAGGTTTTTTTTTCTAAAAGTCACTTTTTATCTAGATATTTTTCATTATGGTAAAAAAATATAAAACTACAAATCTGGGGGTAAAAGGAAGAAAAAAAAATGTAAAAAAAGGGAGTCTCATTTCCTTTTTCTATAAAGTCTTATCTAAGTTTTTATACTGTATCCAATTCCAATGCTATAGCTTTAAAAGTAATGGAAAAGATAGAATTTTAAGTTCAATAAATATAGTTTTGAAATTTGGCTGTTCTTTAATTTTCTTTGTATTTTTACAAAGACAATACAGTATTAATAAATCATGATTATGAATTTTTTATTCCTTTTTGGGAATTATTGCACCAAAACTAGGTTATTTATCATAGTTTAATCAAAATAAAGATAACTTTGCCCAATATCTTGCTTCTTGTGGTGGCTTATTGATAACGTCCTTGCCTGGTGACTGCCAGACTGGGGTTTGAGTCTCACTCAAACTCGTTTGTTTCTTTAATGTCTGCAACCTCACCATCTTTGTGAGCTAAGATTAGGCAGTTAAGGGGAGCCTATAGGTCCACATGCTGAATCATTAACAGCCATTGCTTGGCCCTCCCTGGGACTAGCTTGGGAGGAGAGGGGGTTTGGGTCCTGTTCAAATATATGGTCAGTCTTTCAGGGCATTGTTCCAATTGATAGGTCAATGTTACTGTCCCTTGCCTCTGCCATTCATGAACACCCTTTAAACCTGGTCCACCCTGCCTTTTCCTATTCTCTCTCTCCCTCCTTCACCAACTCCACTAATATTACCGATATTATGTGAATATAGAACAGAATTTTATTCTTCTGTATGTAAGCGGGAAGTTTTGATTGTCTCTTCTTCTTTGGCATGATGAAATTCTTGCCGAAACAAAGAAAACAGATATTAAAAGCTAGTGAAAGTCACACTGAAATGTTTTCTATTTTTACAGACAATAATTCATGATTATTATGATTTATATATTTCTTTTTGGGTATTAATAGACCAAAACTAGGATGTTTATCAATTTAATTCCAATATCTTGCCTCTTTAGGCTCCTGGGCCCCCATCATCCCTTTTAATAGAGTATTCTATCGCTCTCCTTCACTAAATCCCCTAATATCGCCGAAATCATGCAAATATTAGAGCAAATTTTCTTCTTTTGCATGATGAAATTCTTGCCAAAACAATGATAAACAGATGTAAAACAAAGGGAATGTCAGAGGCAAACTAAAATGTGTAATCTCAACCCCAAGGTTTCAGCTCGCACTGAAGACAAGTGACAAAGCATTCTATCTCCTGACTCTAAAGAAATGTCTACAGATGCCATTGCTCACAATTTGTTTAATATAGAAAAATATTACGGCTTTTCTTGTACGGATCAATTTTTTGGACAAGTTGCTTTTCCTAATTACCCCATAACTTTGAAAGCAAGGGGATTTTTGACGAAATATTTTGTATAAGCATTCTCCATTGCCATATTAAGCTCCTTGAATTTCTTCAGGATTTAATGTTTTTCTCCCTATACCTCTATACATTGGCTTACTGGCCAGCCCTCTTAAATACTGTAACACTATCTAAATTCTCAAAAATAAAAATGTAACAACTGGAGATATTTCAATATCAAGACACATATAGCAATTAAATGGTTGATACTGGCCAATCTAATCTTATATACTCAAGCACAGATATCCTCGTAAACTTATACTCTTACGGCTGAAATAGAAAGTTTCTTATTATTGATGAATATAAAAGTTTTATAAATTACAAGTTCTAGTAACCGATTCCTTTTTTTGCTTACACCAATCAAAATAATTATTCCATTGTTTTTAATATACCATAATATAACGTGACCTATGGACTACACAGGCATTTGTTTCAACAAATATGTTGCATCAACCTCATTCAGTAAGAATTAGCTCATACGGGTTTTATAGTATCACTCTTGACACTGGTTATCCGAGAGGATTGGTTTGCCTGACAACTGCGCATCTCCCCCCCCCAAAAAAAAAAAAAAAACTGATAACAGAGGCCATAGATCTATGAGCCACTCCCTTTGCGGCCAAAACAGAGCTATTTGCACAATCCTGCTGTTTTAAGAAATCCTGAATTTGTTTATCTCTTGCAACACCATGTCTGTAGGAGGAAAGTTGAAAAGATCTGCATTTCTACAGTCTTGTAAAGGGGCGTTACCTTTTGGGATAAAGAATTTGTTTTTGTTTAGTGAGGTTGCAAACATGTCAACATTCCATTAACCCACAATTACTAACTTTCTGGATATATTGGTGTATACAGCGGCCATTCTTTTGGACGTATTTGATTTTTATACTAAGCTGATCTATTAAGATGTATGATTTTCCCTAAATGAAGCAAAGAAGAATTTCTCTCAAATTTGTCCAAGTAAAAAGTATATCTTCTATCTGGCACAGGGATTCTGACCTTGTACTTCGATGTTTCCAGATTTTTGCCAATGCTGCAGAGGTGTCTGAGAATACTACCACTATCCATACTACCAAGACGTGTTTTATGATCCTGAAGACCCTTCATAATATCACTAAGTTCCCAGCAATAGATAAAAAGAGTTGATCCCTGCAATATTCACTTCTCTGACAGATGTACTGCAAATAGCTAGAGTTTTTTCCATCTTTATTGTGAAGGATCTGTGAAGTGTGTTCTAGGATCTTGATTTCAAAAGGTAAGCAATCATGATTGGCCCAAATCGTCACCAGTTAAATCTGGCTCATCACGGGAATCGAGACTATCTAGCTTGAAAATGTTTCAATTTAAATTGAGAAAAAAATAGTTCCATAAAAACATCTGAATTGACTGAGATTTCATCCTTTGAACTTTAATAATTGAACCCTTTTTTCCATGGGAAAAAACAAAAAGAAACTTATCAACATCCCAAAGAGATTTTTCTGAGCTGACTAGAAAGGTCAACGTATTTAGAAAACCAGATCAATTACAATTTTTAAAACTGCATTCCTTCCAATGCAAATAAAAAAACCCAGTGGGCAGTTACAACAGAACTCTGAGCCCAGGATTCTTAGCCTTTGGAAATACTGCCCATAATCCTGGTGAACACGTGAGGAGCCATCCTGAGACCTAAAGACTGGTACTCCCATGGGTAAACCTTTGAAATGCTGACAAAAGGAAGGAGTTTTTTAATTAAGATGAGTAGGAATGGGAAAATATAGATCTATTAGGTCTATTGAACAATGAAAATTATTCTCTTTAGGATCTTACTCAAAACGTTATTTTCCTGTTCGCTTTAGCCTCAGGGGCTAGAGTTAGTGAAATAGTAGCCCTATCAAGAGATGAGGGCCATATTCAGTTCACAGAAGTGGGAGAACTGAATCTCTTCCCTGATCCTACTTTTCTCGCCAAGAATGAGCTACCCACTAAGAGATGGGGTTCCTGGAGAGTCTGCCCTCTGAAGGAAGATGTCTCTGTGTGTCCAGTAGAATGTCTAAAGGTCTATCTTCGAAGAACTTCAGACTTCAGGGGAGGACAGCTCTTCAAAGGAGAAACCTCAGGATCAAACTTATCCCTGTAAATAGCACAATAAAGATAGCCAGAGTTCTTTATTTAATTTCCTAAGTAAACCTTATATTACTGGAATAAATGAAACAAATAATTCTGATATATACTTATATTTGTTCCTACAATATACAAACCTTGAGACACTTTTTACTGTCTAGCACGACACTTCCCTGCAGGGGGCAGGAAGCCCTAACATTGTTCCATGATTAGAGGTAATGACGTATAACGGTATCGTCATATTTCTTAATGGTCTGTATGACCATAAAAAATTGTCCCAATCTTAAGGCACTTATACAAATCCACAGATACAGTACTTTCTAATAATTCTCTGGTACACTTCCATCAGGACGACATGGCTTGAGCCAAAAAAAACTGATTTTGAAGCGAAGCGAAAAATCTATTTTTGGGTGAGATGGCCATATCGTCCTGATGGACCCGCCCTCCTTTTCCATAGAAAAGGCTTAGGCAAGATCCGTCCCAAAACTACTATATCTGTAGCACCATGCTCAATACTATAAGGAATGAGCGCCATCTTGGAGCCTCGTAATAGTACGGGAAGAAGGGTAACCTTGATAACGGCTCTCCTTCTGTTTCCGCCACTCTTCCCCCTTGAAATGAAAACGCTATTTGGGGTGAAGATTGCTATGTGTCGTATCAAGATATACGTACCCTGATATTATGCGATATCCTTAAGTGAAATTTTAAGGATATTCGCGCCAGGAGTTGGAATTCTGGAGACCTAAAGGTCAATTCTCTGGGAGTATCACTGTAGACAAATATCCCTTAGAAAGCTACCAATAGAAACCCTCCCATCAGGACGACATGGCCATCTCACCCTAAAATAGATTTTTCGCTTTGCTTCAAAATTCGTTGATTAGAAATCTTTACAGAAGGAACTGTTTTAAAAAATAAAGAGATACCTCATCCTGGTGTTCTCTCTATCTCTTCATTTCATTTTTTTATAATCTAAAGTTTAAGACCCTACTAAACTGTGCTTGATTATTTATTTATTTCACACAGAAACTGATGTGCATTTGTTTAAAGAGATATTTTTCAGCAACTGAGGCACTAATCCCTACATTTATTTTAGAAGAGAAACACCTGTGATGAGCCAGGGGTCAAGCTTGCAAGTGAACAATGTGCACAGACATTTAAACATCATGCAATCAGTTTTATTGAATCTTAAGAATAATTCAAAAGGAAAACAGCTTGATTCAGGGGATCAAATGATTTGCCACACCCTCCACATAGTAATGAGATGTTGCAAAGGGTTGCAAAATTCATCAAAAAGTGTGATATATGGTCATGAACACCATCTCAGCACATAACGGAAATGCAGTTGTTTAGTGAACCTTTCTTCAGCTAGAGGCGAGATAAAAGGATCGAGGATCCACAAAGAGCATTTTGAAAGTGCCATGTACCACCAAAACCCGTACTGAATGGTACACTAGAAAAATTAGCTACCACTTGATGAGTTAGGCTAGGGTTAGGTAGGCAGGTTAGGCCTGAAAATGTACCCTTAATCAAAGACTTATTGATCTTCTGAGCTTCCACAAAAGAAGCAAATGATGTTAAAATTGTTATAAGTTCATGACTATCAAAACTAAACTTATTAGGACAGTAGCTAAGTCAAAAGGTTAGAGTGACATAATTCCCTTTAAAATCAGCAGGATTAGCTTTCCCTGGATTTCCACTTGAAGCAAAAGCAAGCCGCTTCTTTCTAAAGAGGAACAGCACTTGAGTCCTAAGAACTTCTTAGAGCAAATCTGCAAATCAAATGTCCCCGGTCAAAACACAGAAATCAGATCACATTAAGCAAAAAACTATTCCTTTGCAAAACTTTGCAGCAATTGTTAACATATCCAGAGGATGACATTTTCAAAGAACTAAAAGTAATAAAAAACCTGACAATCTGGAGTGCATGACAATGTTGTTTCAAGTTGACTTAAAAGACTAAAGACGATGATGCTACATGCAGAGCATGTTACTTATTGTTGTTAGTCACATTTTTCATTTGAGACACTGCTATACTGCAAGGAAAAAAGTGGATAATTTTTAAATCTTAAGGGTAACATCGATAAAACCAAGCTTCCAGAGACGAAAGCAATATGAACATCATTGGAGGTGCATAGAAATAACCTTGTCTTAAGCAGAAATTCTATTCCTAATATAAGAGATAAAGTAACATGCTTTTCTGAACAAGAGAAGTATTTATTAATTCTTTACATGCATGTGCTAGCTACAGAGGCCTAAAATATAACATACTGTACTGTATTAATTAGCATTTCCTAAAGCAAAAACTATTCAATAAGAGAATGGCAGGCATACATCATCTGAGCATAAATAAAAGCTACATGCATAGCGCTGTGCTTAAATAAACAATAGTATGACAAGAAAATTTAATTCTAATAAAATTTATTACTTCAATACTTACCTTGGTTCACCTAGCTTCCTCTAAGAAGCTTGTTCCTATCAGTATCTATCACTAGAAATTTAAAGTTTCCAATTTGCCACACTCCAATTGCCCCCCCCCCCCAGTACATTACAGATGTGCACACCATCTGTGATATTATATAGTGCACAAACTAGGTGTGGGTATGCTTTATATATGAAGTTAGCTTTAATTGAAAAACCTCTTATAACTTTAATAATCAATGGGGAGGGGGGGGGGAAATTAGGTGAACTCCAGGTATGACTTGAAATGAGAACATCTAATTAAAATTACATTTATATTAATCAAGCCATTAAAATTACTGTATAATTATTTTAATTAAGGTTAACTGTGGCTCACCTAGGTGAATCCCACTCTGAAGGAGGTTGGGGAATTAAGGGGGAGAGATTACAAAAGACAACTAAATAAAACAGCCATACCTAATCTGAACCTTAAAGTTCCCAAGATCCACAGTCAGAGGAACTCCCTTTTTCCCTTTTCAATCCAACATGATTCCAGATAGAGAAAACTAAAAGAATTGCAATGAGGGCAACAAAATCTGCAAATTTTAAGCTACCTATAACTACTACAAAATTTCCTTATACAGTACAGTAGTACCTTGGTTTACAAGTAATTTTGAATGCAGTTATACCTCTCTTCATGAAAGAATCTGCTTACGAAATTTTCATTCTGCGAAACGAGATGTAAAGGTTTTTCTGACTCGCATTGCAAAAAAAGTTTCATGATGAGAGATTTGCCAGCCAGGCCGAGAATAAAATAGTAACCCATTAAAAATGTGAGCTGTTGAAGGAAATGGATTATACTCAAAAGAAAATGCATATCTAAAGTAGGGGTAACTATAATAGTACATTACATATGGTATTGCACTATGTATTGTATTATTTTCAATTTATTGCATTATGTTCTAATTACTACTTAATTTACAGGTATTAACAATTAGTTTAGGTACACTGAATGGTTCATATGTATTTGGCTGTAGAGTATTTCATTGTGGTTACAATCTAGCTTTATTATAAAACTTAATGTGATGTTTTTGTAGGGTTTGGAATGAATTAGATTTACAAGTAAAATGGGACTAACACGAAATTTCACGAAACGAAAACCACTCCAGAACTAATTAATTTTGTGTTGTGAAGCATTACTGTACAAGCAAATTGATTCAAGCATAAAAATTTAAATTGGCTTATGAATATTGCATTGGTCTGCATGCCAAATGGGAAAATTTTGTGGTCAAGTACTATCGAGACTAGCATGAAATCAGTATCAGGCACGTCGTGACAATATGTATGTTAGCCAAGCAGTGTTCACATGATTTTACCATATTTACAGGACATTTTAGAGAAAGGCAAAAGCAGTTGTCTCTAGACAGGATCCATAAAGCATAAATTAAGTAATTCAGTTACAATAGTGAACACTGTTCCAGGGAGAGAACTCCTGATATTTAACCAGAACTGCTTATTAAGGACGATTCTCCTTCCCAACAGTAACCGGCTTCTCCTCTTTCTCGTCTACTTCACACCAGCCATGACTCTCATCAAAGGCAAGATCCAAGTTAATTTGTCAATTATTCCTATTTTTCATTGTAAATTATCAATTTTCATTTATTTCTGATGTTACACGCTATAAATTCTTCCTTGATTACCATTACAAAACCTTTAAAAATGATTGTGTGTGTATTTATGGACTTGTGGAATGCATCAAGTGAATCTCCTTTATTTCTTATTGGAAATTATTTTTAAAATAACATTTTTTATTGCAATCTCACTCCCAAAATTAAACTCGCAAGCCTATGTACTGTGGTATACACATCAAGAAAGAACCATTTAAACTACAGTAGAACATCACCTACAGCTACCATAGGAACTGAGGCCAAGTAATCTTTACAGGAAAATCAGGCTTCCTTTAAATAATGCTCAACAACACTTTATTTAGCTATGTCACCGAGCTGCTGCCACAACCATTTCCTGAGAAGATTACAAAAATCAAGGGAAGTAGCAGTACTCCTAATGACATGAACTTTAATTTTCAAGTCACTCATTCAATTTGAGTCTAATTGATACGGGCTTCAGTCACTAATGTCTTGATAAGGACAGTATATTTGAAGAGAGGGTGACTTGGCAACCTAACCCCACAAAACAATTAAGAACCTTCTTTCTAATGATATCTTGTCTCGTCTAGATAAACCTCAGCTGCCCAAATGGAACCCTCTATAAAGATTGAGATATAACATTTCCTCTTAATATTCTTGACTTGAGAAGAGTATTAAGCAATGACTTTTAACCTTTGATAGTGGAGAATTTTCTTCTCATAAAAACCCAAATCTTATGGATTTTCACCAATCAAAATACACATGACGCTGACTCCAGTGCAAATTATTGGTAAGATTACCTTTTGGATGCAAAAATAGAGTCAAGAGGATCTAAAAAAAAAAGGCTTTCTTTGAGGATAAGGTAGACAGATTCCATACAGTTAGCTTCTGTACATGGGCATTTGGGTTGAGTGACTTGCAAAAGAGGATGTCAGAAAAGACTAGTCTTGCAAGGTAACCTTCTTGGGGAATCCAACAGTAGAGACCACACATTAATAATCACTCCATTTGAATCACGAAGGAGCCACAAGCCCCATTCTGCTGTTCAACAATACAGTATCCAAAAATTGTTTATCACCCCCTGAATAATTGAGAATGGCGGAAACTCATTAAAAGTCCCTGTTCGAACAATCCTGGAATATAGCATCAGCCTTCCACACCATAGGATCCTGAACGGGAAAAAAAAAAAAAAAAAAAAAAAAGTCTCCATCTTCCAGTTGAAGTCGCAAACATGTCTTAATTTAGCTTTCCCCATTAAACTCTAAGTCTTAACATACTGACAAATACAAACACCACTTGTTTGGAAGTACTTGCAGCTTCCTGTTCAGCTGATCAGATAGAACATTAAATTTTCCCTGGATAAACTAAGGCCGTTGGTGGATCACAAGTGCTTTGTCCATGACAACCACTCCTTCATTACACAAGTAAAGACTCAAAACATGGGAAATGAGGGTCATCCTCACATTTTATTATTTCCAACTGATACTAAATAAGAGGAAGATAAGTTCTGTTCAGATCAAAGAGACTATTCCAATGAAGGTTATGAAAGTGAATATCTCTAAACCTCGAACCCTACCAGCAAAATAAGCTTCTCCAGGGATCCCATAATTCCAAAGAGCCACATCCAGATATGTAACGACACTTTTCATGTTTAAAATTCTCTAACAGATTCTCAAAACCATATTCTCTTTACAGACAGATAATCTAAGGAAACCGAGATTATTGTTATCCTCAAATACAGTACACAATATTTGGCTTGGGGTCAGGAGAAACTTTTTCGGATTGACCAGGACTCCCAGCCACTGTAGCATGTTAGGTAACTATGCCCGATGGACATGAATCTATTTCAGTCGTCCAGGTATACCGGCACTCCTATGCCCAGAAGACTTGGAGATAGGAGCCATCACCCTTGGGGACATTTGAAGAACAGTTCCCAGGCCAAAACATAGACTTTTGAACTGATAAACCCTTACCCCCTCCACAAATTGGAGGAGCTTCCTCACCTACTGATGAATGGACATGGGGAAATAAGCATCCATTGGATTGATTGTAAATATCCTATTTCCTTCCCTCAATACCTCAATGAGAAAACTATACTTGTTCAAAATCATTATACCAAGAAAAGGCCCCTAACCCCTAGTGTTTTTTGCAAAAGAAACAGTTGTAAAAAGAAACCACAAAAACCTTAAAATTGGTGGGATCAAATGACACAAGCAGCCGATCTGCAACATGTTGACAAAGAATATAAAATGTACATAGCCAACTTTTTTACCATAGATCACAACAGATGGCATATGCAACACTAATAGCCTACAAGGGAGGCATTTGGTATGAGGGAAAATGGGAGCTACTTTTCAAATGTAGACATCCATGGGAATGAATTTCACAGAGGAAGCTAAATGAATCACATGTTACATTGAAACAATAAATTTCTCCCATGGAAATAATATAATTTTTATAGAAGGTTCTTTTATATTCTTAATTCTGATTAAAATACTGTATAACAATAAATTAAACTAGAAATTTATAGCTAAAAATCTCCAAATATAACAATGTTATAAAGGACAAGTCAAAATGTGAAATTTAGCATTAGAAAACAGCAAATAATACAATACAGTAATAAAATTGCCAAAGAAAAAAGTCAAAACAAAATTTTGAGTTAAAATTTGCCAAATACAGCAAAATATTAAAATGTGCAAGACAAAGCGTGAAATTTAGCATTATGAATCAGCAAATAATAGTGTATATATAAAAAATTTATATCAACGATACTCTGAGCCTATTCTTGACACCGTCACCTTGAGATCAGGTGGCGACAAAAAAAAAATAAAAACAATTGGTAATTGCTGTTGTTAATTAAATTAAATTGAACGTAGAAAACTTAAAAACTTTTTGCTCAAAAGGTTGTCAACTATTTTCTTTTCCATACACATTTTACTTTTTCTATTAGGAATATTTGTTAAATGATAAACATGATGACTTAATTTCTTTTCACAATAAAAATTGTAGTTACATTTAGAATCACCATGACACATTATGGAACCTTATGTTCATTTAGGTACATGAACACAGAATCTATTGTAGAATGTAAAAATTAAATTACTTTTTTATTTAATTATTATATATTCATTTATATTTATTATTATTACCTAAAATTATTTTGATGCAATTTTTCATGTAATTTAGTTGAAAGTCTACTTTTTTTAAGTAAAATATTAATCATCATTTTAGTTTTCACTTGGATCGATTCTGCAACAATTACTGTACGTCATCCAGATTGACATGAATGTTAAAAAGCTGAAAACTAGTAACCTAGTCAGCTGATCAGGTGAGAGAAAGTCATTACTGTATTTTAATTGTTATGGTTCATAATAAAAGAGAACATTGTTCTTTAGCAATACGCAATTCCATCACAAATATGCACAATGGCAACATACCGAAAACAAATATCATGCAACAATTAAACATACACACAATAACAGTATACCGGTGAATAAATAGGGAAGCCGAATTGGGAACTTGTTTCTTTTTATTCATAAGATATGACCATGAGAACATCCAGCCAACAAGATGAAGTGGGAGAATATTTGTGGGTTGGATGGCAAAAAGTGGACCGGGAGAACTTATTGAAATCGAGGAGACTAAATAGCAAACAACATGTTCAAATCTCAGACTAAATACTGCTACCAACTGTTAGAGCAATTTGATCCCAGAACCGGAACCTATATACTATATCTTATGGATAACTGACCCTTCCATAATTCTAAATAGTAACAAATTTGTTAAACAATCACCTTGGTGTTTAGGATTTTGTGGCCTTCTAAATTACCTGATTTAAATCCAATAGAAAATCTTTAGGCAAAGACGGTAAGCCTCTGGGATGCTATTGTCGTAAAGCCAATCAGTAAAGTGGGAATTAAGTAGGCCTACGCGTTCTGAAAACTATTGCGAGAATCGCATTTGATGTATGTCGAGGCTACTGAGAGAGAGAGAGAGAGAGAGAGAGAGAGAGAGAGAGAGAGAGAGAGGGAGAGGCATGTTTTGGCGTATACCAATGTCATCGAAGCGAAGGGGTTGAGGTTGGCTTTAGGAGCATAAGATGCTTGTGACGTTTTCGGACTTCATTCAGAGCCAAATTACTTTAAGTCTAAGAGTGTTTGCAATGTCTCTTTCCATTCCTTATTAGAAATAGTTGCAAGTATTGCACCTAAAATTGGCATCTTCGTTCAGCGAGACGTTCAGTATATTTTTGGCAAACTACTATATATGCATTACAGGTAGTGCCCTTAATTGGCTATATGGGGCTAAAATTTTAATTAATTCTCGGTCCAGCCCGCAGTGGCATTTCTTTTTGAAAGTTTGGGCACGAAAACTCTCCAAATTTAGATCTAAATCTTATATTAATTTCCAAGATTAAGGGGGTCCTTGTGTTACAACAGTCTCGGAGCTGCAACAAATCACCGTTATGAACAGGGTCCCATAGAGTACTTTAAAGATCTGTGTAACTGCTTCGGGTATTGATGTTTGGTATGCTAATACGATAAACTATTTTCCGACGCACCAGTACACCATCTTAGCTTGCAATATGCATTCAAGATTTCAGTGTTGCTTATGTTTTAATTTTTTTGTGCCTGTTTTTGCTTTGCATGATATTTGGAAAGCATAAGATACTCTTCTGATGGAAGTGCATCCAAGAAGAGGAAAACCATTGCGAAGGAAATCAAAGCCGGCAAAGTTTAGCGAAAAGAAAAAGGGGAGACTCCTTTGACTATAGGTAGAGTGCTAGGCCTTAGTCGTTCTAAAGTTGTGGCTATCATCAAGGAAAAAGTCAAATCCTTTAAGAATGTGAAAGGATCTGCCCCCATGAAGTTGATCAATATTATGAAACAATGCAGTGGTCTAATGATTGAGATCAAGAGGTTAGTAGTGTTCTAGTTGTACGACCAGAATCAGTGGCATATTCCAGCCAGTCTTCTAGTGAATCAATTCATAATCTTAAGGTTTAAGGTGATGATGCTGAATGAATTCCCTGATGCTTTGACCGAAATGATTAGAGACGATGGATTTTGAAAAAGTCTACTTATTTTGGAAGTGTATACCAAACCGTAACTATATTGCTCAGGAGTAGAAGATTGTACCAGGACACTAAGTTGGCAAGAAGAAACTAACTTTGTTTCTTGAAGAATGCTTCTGGCAACTGGAAGCTGAAGCCTATGCTTGTGTATCAAGCTGGAAATCCAATAGCACTCAAGGGGTTTGGAAAAGTTTAATAGGAAGGCATGGATGACCATCTTGTTATTTGAGGACTGGGGTTTCAACCAATTTGTGCCTGATGTTTACTAGTAATGTGTTGAGAAGGGTCTACCCATTAAAGTACTATTACTGCTGGACAATGTCCCTGGTCACCCAGCCAAAATAACTAACTTTCATCTCAACTTCAAGGTGGTTTACTTGCCACATAACAATACAGTACTTCACTGTTACAGCTTAACGACCAAATGGCAATTGACCTCTAACATTCACTCGCATTTACGTCTGTTTTTCTGGTTTTTTGGCAAGAATTTAATTATCCCAAAGTGGAAAAGACAATTTAAACATCTCGCTAACAGCTAGTGTTATGGGTCCTTTGACTGGCCAGACAGTACTACATTGGATCCTTCTCTCTGGTTACGGTTCATTTTCCCTTTGCCTACTCACACAGAATAGTCTGGCCTATTCTTTACACATTCTCCTCTGTCCTCATACATCTGACAACACTGAAATTACCAAACAATTCTTCTTCACCAAAGAGGTTAGGGTACTGTAATTGTTCAGTAGCCACTTTCCTCTTGGTAAGGGTAGAAGAGAGACTAGCTACGATAAGCAGCTCTTCAAGGAGAAGGACACTCCAAAATCAAACCATTGTTCACTTGTCTTGGGTAGTGCCATAGCCTCTGTACCATTATCTTCCACTATCTTGGCTTAGAGTTCTCTTGTTTGAGGGTATGTTTGGGCAAACTATTCTATCTTATTTCTCTGCCTCTTGTTTTGTTAAAGTTTTTATAGTTTATATACCAGATATTTACTTTAAATGTTACTATTCTTAAAATATTTTATTTTTCCTTATTTCCTTTCCTCACTAGGCTATTTTCCCTGTTGGAGCCCCTGGGCTTATAGCATCCTGCTTTTCCAACTAGTGTTGTAGCTTAGCAATTAATAATAATAATAATAATAATAATAATAATAATAATAATAATAATAGTAATAATAATAATAATAATAAGGAAGAAAATTCACTCTAATAAGAGTTCAGAAGTGGGTAATTTCAGCGATATTAGCGGAGTTAGTGAAGGAGAGAGGGATCTTCATTTATGATTAAATTATGATAAATAACTTCTTTTTCTTTTATTGATACCCCAAAAAAGAACAAAATTCATAATAATCATGATTTATTAATTGTAAAGAAAAACTTTGAACGCCTGTATCTCAAAACTATACTTATTGGCTGGTGTCCTGGCCAACCTACTAAATTAGTCTTCCAAAACATTGTAAGAACGAATAGCGTTCTTAAGACGGAGACCTCCTGTATTAGGAGAAAACCTAAATCTCTTGATATTTACAGAAGTGTTTCTTTAGAGAGAAATTTCAGAGAAAGTTCTGTAATTTTGTACACTATTGAAAGCTAGATCGTTTCATTAGTTTATTAGGGGACAAGTATTCTTTTAAATCGAAAATTATATATTTTCAATAAATTTTGGGGATAAACATAAATAAACCAATCTTCTGGAGAAGAAGCAATATAAACATCAGTTGAGCATGGAAATAAATTTTCTTATCAAAATTATATATTTTTTTAATAGTATACAATAGAAACATACAGCTCTACAGCCTCCTTTTAGTCCATGCAACATTACTTCCATTCTTACTTTTCATCTATTACCTATAGTCTCTTCCTATCCAAGTGCTTAACTACTTTAAATTTGTCTTGGTCAATATATACCTCTCAATTGAAATGTTAGGATTCAATTGTGATACTGCACTTCAAAATACAGTAACTAATAATCCATGATTTTCAGTGATTCCACGTCTTTCATCGATCATATCTACTTCTCTGACCGACGGTTCTTTCTCCTTTCAATAGATTACCATATCTCCATCTAATAAAATGCTCTTTTTCACAACTTTATTATTCAATTCAATAATAAGCAATAGAAAATAAAAAAAATATTATTATGTAATGATATGCAAGAATGGGCCACATATAATACTACTTTAACACTAAAGAAGTCCTCTAAACTGGAAAGAGAAAAACTCTTGAGACCCTGAACTATATTCATAACATCGAGATTTCATTCACATAACAGATCATGAATTTGGCCTGTACCCACCTAAGAAGGCATCAGTGGTGAAAGGCAAGGAGATTCACATTTCTATTTATGCCAGTGGAATGGTAGCAAGGTCATGATTTGCTACTGGAACTGCCTAGCACTGTTCCAATATGTTGATGATTCAAACCAAAGCATGCATTTGATAGCAAAATCAATCCCGTATCTACTACGTCCATGAATTTCAAAGGATTACAATGTCATGCATGGTGAATCGAATGCCAAAATTAAGCAGAATAATTCAATTACCATCTCAATATATAACATGGTAGAACCAGGAAATAGTCAACTAACTGTCTGGCTATAGTATAGGTACTGTATTGGACAAATTTCTTAGTTTTCACCGACAATCCGTTTGCAACTGGCTTGAAGTAGAGTTAATCAGCAACCTGCCATTGCACTATATGGAAACTTATGTTAACAAAATAAATATGATAGCAAATCAATAATGGAATAATGATGATAATAATAATAGTAATAACAATAAATATAAAAACAATTAGTAATTAATTATATGAATATTTTTACTAAAAATTCCACATTGAAGAATTCTTTCATGAATGTCTGTAAAAGAATAAAGCGTATAGAGCAAAGCATAAATCACAAAGCTATAAAATACACTACACCAGCTAATATAGAGTTCAGCATCAGTACAACAAAGCTGAGCATTGGACTGCTCACTACATGCAAGGACAAGACAGAACGTATACTTACAAGATTCAAATATTCCAATTTCTGTGAATGAGCAGGAGAATGAAAGACAGGGAAGGTAAGTTTCCAAACACCAATAAAAAATAAACAGTTTTATAGAGATAAAATCCACATATAATAAAGTTCTTTTCCTTTCCCAACAATAAAGTAATTTACACATACAAAAGCAGTAATTTTAGTAAAATAAAACCAATATTAATACAAAAAGATAGTATACCATCCCACATATATGAAATAGAAGTATCACCACAAAGTGTAGTATTAGGCCAAGAATAATTTAAGAATTTACATAGTTCAGGGATGTAAAAATTAATTTTCAAAATAATCTAAAAATATCTTTGTGATGTAATGATGCTTCAGCTATAAACAAATGAATTGAAGCAATACATGAGTAGGTACTATAACAATTATGAAAATTTTTTGCTATTGAGTCTTTAAAATAATTACAGGAGCAAAAGGTATCACCATATAAACAGTATGCAAACAACCAGTCATTATTATAACTGAAATATTAGCCTTTTTCTCTTAAAAAAACAGTCATAATTTTAACTGAAATTTTATAATTTCTTCTTAATACAGCACTTATTACATATTTCAAGAAGTGATAACTTGTACACAAATAAATATCCCTATCATCTGAAGATGAAAAAATTATAATGATAAATTCTTCCTATTTTGGTCAGGAAGAAACTGCTGATCAAGAACCAGCCTTTCTCAATCAAAACTAGTAGACCTTTCTAAATAAAAACTAGTAAAGCTTTCTTCATGGAGAATATATTCTAAATGAGGAATAGTACAGTACCCCTTTCCCAATAATTATTAGTAATCTTTTCTGTGGAAGACTATTAAAACTTTGTTATGAGAAACTATTACAACTTTCTCAATAGAGATAAGTAAACACTTCTCTTTGAAGAATGGTAAGACTTTCTTATTGGAGACCTGTAACTCTTTCTCAATAAAAATCAAAAATATTTTCTCAATGAAGACTAACAACCCCTTTCCAGTGGAAACTAATAACCCTTTCTCAATGGAAAAAAAGTAACACTTTCTCAATGATGACTAGTACTGTACACCCTTTTCCAATGAAGACTAGTACAGTATTGTACACCTTTTCCAAATAAAGAAGCATTGTACACACTTTCCCAAAGAAGAAGAGTACAGTACACCCTTTCCCAATGAAGACGAGTATTGTACACCCTTTCCCAATGAAGACGAGTATTGTACACCCTTTCCCAATGAAGACGAGTATTGTACACCCTTTCCCAATGAAGACGAGTATTGTACACCCTTTCCCAATGAAGACGAGTATTGTACACCCTTTCCTAATGAAGACGAGTATTGTACACCCTTTCCAAATTAAGACTAGTACTGTACACCCTTTCCCAATGAAGACGAGTAATGTACACCCTTTCCCAATGAAGACGAGTATTGTACACCCTTTCCCAATGAAGACGAGCATTGTACACCCTTTCCAAATTAAGACTAGTACTGTACACCCTTTCCCAATGAAGACTAGTATTGTACATCCATTCCCAATGAAGACAATTATTGTACACCATTTCGCAATGGAGATTAGTATTGTACATCCTTTCACAATGAAAACTAGTATTGTACACCCTTTCCCAATGAGGACTAGTATTGTACACCCTTTCCCAAGGAAGAATAGTAATGTACACCCTTTTCCAATGAAGACTAGTTTTGCACACCCTTCTCAATTCATTATAAACAATTTGCCAATTAAGAATGCTAACCCTTTCTTAGAGGGGCTAAAGTAAATTCCATCAGAATATAACCAATGGAAACACCTCCTTTTGGGTACTTATCATAAATCTGGTACCATCAAATAATTTTATAATCATTTTGAGATGACTCATCAATCTGGAGTTCAGTGGCATCTTGACACCGAAGTATTCCGAGAGGAGTGGAAATGGAGGAGGAAGCTGGCTTGACTTCCCAATTTTATCAATGGGGCCATTATATTCTCATTTTATAACATATCATTATAAAACTATTGTAATAATTCATAAATGAGCAATATCATGACTGACAGATAACCAATTCAAGTCTGACTGACCCTTCCATTGTCACAGAGATAAGCGGGATATGCCAGAAAAAAGTACTATTATTATCATTATTACTACAAGACAAGCTATAACCCTAGTTGGAGAAACAAGATGATATAAGCCCAAGGGCTCCAACAGGGAAAAATAGCACAGCGAGGAAAGAAAATAAGGAAATAAATAAGCTACGAGACGTAATAATCAAAATTTTCTAAGAACTGTAAAAATATTAAATTAATCTTTTATATATAAACTATAAAAACTTCAAAACAAACAACAGGAAGAGAAATGAGACAGAACAGCATGCCCACATGTACCCTCAAGCAAGAGAACTCTAATCCAAGTCAGTGGAAGACCAAGGTACAGAGGCTACGGCACTTCCTAAGACAAGAGAACAATGGTCTGATTTTGGAGTGTCCTCCTAGAAGAGCGGCTTACCATAGTTAAATAGTCTCGTCTATCCTTACCAATAGGAAAGTAACCACTGAAAAATTATATTGCAGTAGTTGACCCCTTGTGCAAATAAAAATGTTTAGCATTCCCAGTGTTGTCAGGTATGTGAGGACAGAGGAGAATGTGGAAAGAATAGGCGAGATTATTCAGTGTATGAGTAGACAAAGACAAAATAAGCCATAACCAGAGAGAGGAATCCAATGTAGTGCTGTCTGCCCAGTCAAAGGACCCAATAGCTCTCTAGCGGTAGTATCTCAACGGGTGGCTGGTGCTCAGGCCAACCTACTACTAGCGACAATCAATCTTCCCACATTAACATGATAGAATATATAAAAAAAAACAATAATATTCATGATACCCAACACCAATGAAAAATGAGAGAGAGAGAGAGAGAGAGAGAGAGAGAGAGAGAGAGAGAGAGAGAGAGAGAGAGAGAGAGAGAGAGAGAGAGAGAGAGAGAGAGACATTGTCTTATATATGTGAAATTTTTAAAAAATGAAAGCAAGCAGCATATTGAAGACAAAAATTTTGATGAGTAGGAGGGGAATGAAATGAAAAAACAAACAGATAGACTGACCTTTTCTACAATGAGAAAGCAACAGAGCTTTACTACAAGGAGAAAGCAAATGTGATTTACCCACTACAACAATTAAAGGTCTGAAAAAAATGTTCTAGGGCTACCAGGGCTTAGGTAGAAACCTACGGCGTAATATATCATTTACATTTCATATTGTCATAAAATGAAAGTTGGTTTGGTCATTGACATTGCACATCTTGAAAAAAGGGAGCAGCGGAAACTTCCAGGAATAGGCTATTATGTTGATCTATCAACATTCACTCAACTGATTGACTGCCCATCTTCCAGAGTAACGTACAGTGAACCCTCGCTACTTCGTGGTTCGACCATCGCGGATTCACCACTTCGCGGATTTTTTCCATAACCCATATATATACAGTAATATATATATATATATGTATGCATGTATTTATGTATATATGTAGGTATGTATATGTGTATACATATAAATATATATATATATATATACACACACACATATATATATACATATATATATATATATATATATATATATATATATATATATATATATATATCTAAAGTAGGAAGATGTGATGTAGTTCTAAGGGAAAAGTATGGGAAATATGTCTGGGTAATAAGCAAAGCTCTACCTCCAGTTTGTTTCTACATTATGATCAGAGATAAATGTAAACAAAACATTGGTTGCCATTTTTTATCGTGCTTTTTAGCATGTTTAGGAAATGCATGATATAAAATCACCTTTAATATTTGAGCCTGTTTTAGTTTAGGGTACTGTAGTACATGCATTAAGTGTTCTGTACATTAAAGGGTAGTTTGTTAACAGTACTACGTACAAGGGAAGGTTTTAAAAGTCTGAATATACATGTTGAATAAATAGGTAAATATGGTGTCACTACTTCGCGGATTTTCACCTATCGCGGCCGCGACTGGAACCTATCTACCGCGATAAACGAGGGTTCACTGTACAATAATGTTGTTTGATTAAACATTGGCAGAAAAGTGGGTGGGGCTCAAGTAATACTCTGTTAGAACAGACTTTAATAAAACTCCCAATAAAGACTATTAACCCTTTCTCAATGGAGGCTAGTAAAGATTCTCAATGAACCCTAGTTACCCTTTAAATAAGGACGCTAATAACACTTTCCCAGTGGCGACTAGTAGACCCTTCTCAATGGACATTATAAGCCGTTTCCCAATGAAGAATAGTAACCCTTTCTCAATCTCAACTACAGTAGTAAATTCAATATACACTAGTTACCCTTTCTCGTTGGGGACTAGAAAATCCTTTCGCAATGAAGACTAGTAAGCTTTTCTCTATGAAAAAAAGAAAAACTCCAAAGTGATTAGTAAAACTTTATAACAGCTACAAACCATTTCTCAATGGAGACTATAAGAAACTCACTCAATGGAGACCAATAACCCTTTTTTAAAGAAAACTAGTATAACTTTCTCAATGAAGACCAGTAGCCCTTTTCAATGAATAAAAAGTCTGTCTCAAAGTGACTAATAAAAATTTCTCTATGACAGCTGCAAACCATTTCTCAATGGAGACTAATAGAAACTTTCCCAAATGGAGACCATTAGAAACTTTCTCAGTAATGATCAGTAGTACTTTTTCAATGAAGAGTAGTAAAACTTCCTCAATGAAGACTACAATAATTTTCAATGATAACTAAATGACACTTCCTTCTGGAGACAAGAAAGAAATTTCTTGATGAAGAACAGTAAAACTTTCTCAATGATAACTAAATGACTCTTCCTTACTAGAGATAAGCAAAAATTTGCTCAATGAAGAATAGTAAAACTTTCTCAATGGAGACTATTCAAAACCTTCTCAATGAAGTTCAGTAGCCCTTTCTCAATGGGCAATAAAAACACTATCAATGGACACTAGTAACCCTTACCCTATCATACCTACCAAAACCTTCTAAATAGACGCAAGTAGGTTTTTCTACAGACACTATAAATCCTTTCTCCATAAAGACTAGTTGAAAATTCTCAAGAGAGACTTGTGGTCCATTCTCAATAAAGATTATTAAATTTTCCCAATGGAAATCTAAAAAATTTCTCAAAGTTTAGTAACCTTTCTTAAAGGATCCAAGTAAAACATTATTAATGAAGACTAGTAACAACTCTTTTCTCAGTGAAGAATAGCAACCTTTTTCTCAATAAAAAATAGCAATCCTTTGCCAACAGAAAAAAAGTAGAAATCTAAATTAAAAAAAAATTACCTAATCTAAATGGACCCTAGTAACCGTTTCTCAGTGGAGACTAGTTAACTTTTTTCTTAGAAAAGAAGTAAAATACTATATCTCAATGAAGACTAAATTAGTAACCCTTTATAAAAGAAGACTAATAACCCTTTCTCAATGAAGGCCTCTAACCATTCTCAATTGACACAAGTAAAACTTCTCATTGAAGATCAGTAATCCTTTATCAATGGAGACAAAAAACCATTTATCAATCAAGACTAAGGATATTTTCTTAATGAAGCCTAGTAAAACTTTCAATGAAGATTACTTGTAAATCATCCTCAATGGAGACTTGCAAAACCTTTTCAATGAATACCAGTCACACTTCAATGAAGTCTAACAACTCCTCAATAGACTAGAAACGTTTTCTCAAAACACTAGTAACCTTTTTTCTCACCAAAGAATAGTAAAATTCTTCTATTAAAGAAGAGCAAATATTCTCAATGAAGGCTAATTATATTTAATCAATGGAGGCTAGTAATATTTTCTCAATGAAGAATAGTATCCCTTCCTCAATGGACTAAAAATTTTATCAATTGACACTGGTCAATTTCAGAATGAAGACTAGTAACCATATCTCAATAGAGACCAGTAACCTTTCTTAATGGAGGCTGGTAACTCTTTCTCAATAAAATCTAAAAACAAATACTGAAAACTATTAAAGATTTGTCCAAGGGACTCAGAAGACTGGTAACCCTTAATCAATATACACATGCAAAAATTTCTCAATGGAGATTAATAACATCTCTCAATGAAGAATAGTAACACGGCAATTTTGACAATTCCTAAATGGAAAATATTAACACTTTCTTAATAACTAATAGTATGACTTTTTCAATGAATACCTTTTAGCTCAGAAAAGTTTCCTAATAGCTGATTAGTCGGAAGTACTTTTTTCCGAATACCATCATTGTTTTCAAATAATTACCAAGTAATGTGAATCAAAACTTATTTACTAACCTAAATTTCTCCCTCAGAAATATGTCAATGAAAAATGTTAACAAATAAATTTATCATAAAGTATCATGATGGTAAATTCAAATTCAGTAACGACACCCACCGAAGTCAATGACAGAAGCTTGTTTTTGGATGCAAGCTACATAATTTTGTAACTTTTCACATACATTAACATGAATTACAATATGCATAAGAAAAATGCATTATTACAAACTTTCTTTGAATACCTGAATCTACTAAAAATGTGGAATTAATAAAACTCGCTATTGGTAAAAATAGCGGTTAGGTTTAAGCAGGACCCACTCTAAGTGGATTCTGCTTTAACCTGACCGCTATTTTCACCAATAGCGAGTTTTGTTAATTCCACATTTTTAGTAGATTCAGGTATTCAAAGAAAGTTTATAACTTCGTGTTTTTCTTATGCTTAGTATAATTTATCCCAATTCGTGTTAAAGTATGTGAAAAGTTACAAAATTATGCAGCGTGCACTCGAAAACAAGCTCCTGTCGTTATCTTCGGCGGGTGTCGTTATTTAATTTAGATTTACATACATTTATTTGTTAACATTACTTATTGACAAAACCTATATCTGAGGGAAAAATTTAGGTTAGTAAATAAGTTTCGATTTACATTACTTGGTAATTATTTGAAAACAATGATGGTATTCGGACAACAATAATTCTGACTAATCAGCTATTACGAACTTTTCCGAGCTAAAAGGGCACCCCTGGGAGTCTGTGCAAGTCTGCCTCCCTGAAATAAACTGATTATAGTCTCTATTGAGATATGGTTACTTGTCTTCATTGTGAAAGTTTCTAGTCTTCATTGAGAAAATTTTTAGTCTATTGAGAAAGGGATACTATTCTTCATTGAGAAAATATTACGTTTCCACTGAGAGAGTTACTAGCCTCCATTGAGTAAATATAATTATCCTTCATTGAGAAAATCTTGCTCATTTTTAATAAGATAATTTCATTATTCTTCGGTGAGAAAAAGGTTACTAGTGTTTTGAGAAAATGTTTCTAAATAGTAGTCAATGAGGCCACCGACATCTGTGTGTGAAGCCCTAACATATCTTGCCAGCTTCCCAGCCTTATTCGCAGCTGAATTGGGAATCTCATCAGGAGCAAATCCATTGTGGTTGTAGACTGCTTCTGGACATAATTTCTTCCAACTGGCATTAACCATCTCACTATTCATCTCTTTCAACCCATTTGGGATGTTCTGCAGAAATGATGCAACTGTACAGTATAACGCTGTTGCGACAGTACTCTTTTACCGAAATGTTTTTTACTGTATCGAAGACTGTGACTAGGTGATCCCCGGAATTACATGTGTAGAGGGCCTTAAATGCTGGAATAACAACTGGATCCATAGGCTGAATTAACGATGTGGTATTTGCTGGCAGGAACTGTGTATCCACACCATTGCAATGAAAATAAATTGTGTGGCCTCCAACATTATCCATAAGCAAAAGGACCTTCAATTCAAGACCCTCCTCTACAAGATACAATTTGACTTGGGGGAGGAAACACTGGTGGAACCAGCCAAATGTCAGGAATTTAGTGATCCAGGCCTTAAGATTGTGCATTTAATACACTGGTAGCAGATGCCTATTCTTGTTCTTTAATGTCCTTAGGTTCTTGGATTTATATATAAGAATTGGCCTTAATAGGCAGCCAGCAACATTTCTGTGCATGATGAGGGTAACACTGTCTTTGAATGCATTGGACCAAGAATGCTTTAGCTTCCTCGTTGAAACTTGCTCTGGAAGATATTTGCTTTCCTTGATCAATAATTGAGACAATGTCAACGTATTCCTCAGCGGCAGCTACATTCACACATACACCTTCCCCATGCAACGAGATATTCTTAAGGTCTTAGCGTTTGGAATCTCTCAAACCAGCCCTTGCACGCAGAGAACTTAGTTTTCGTCTTCTTGGGGTAAGCAGTGGATGTTCCTGGTTGTGGGTCATCGACGTTTTCACTGCCATCATCGACGACGAATGTGCTGTTGAAGCAGCCATGCAGCTTCCTTGCCTTGGTGCATATGGTGTTAGTATCCTGCAGTCGGCAATCCATATGGCCAAAGTAACTTTCATCCTAACCATTGCCTGATTTCAAGTAGTCAGAGCCCTCTTCATTGTCTTGCTTACTCATTTTTGCCATTCTTCTAACCTGAATCTCTTTTATTCATTATGTAGCGAACAGAAGATTGGTTGATGTAATGGTAGGAGACAGATGCACTGGACATGTTTCCTTTTAGCATATCAAGGAGTTTCAAATTTTCTTTAATTGTTAAGTCTTCTCAGCCTCTTTCTCAGAAGTCTTACCAGCTGCAGAAGGTTTAGGTGCCATTGTAGGGTTCGATTGAAAGTATTTAAGATGAAAAATTTAATGAAAGTACCGCAAAACACACAAGTACAAAGTAACAATTGTAGACATACGATTCGCAAAACAAAGTGGAATGCGACAAGATTACCGTACCCTGATTGGTCGACTCCTCTGTCAGCCAATAGCTTGTGCTGCATGAATTTGCATAAGCAACACACACGAAACTGTATACTGTACACAGTATAGGTGCAGTGTCACCAGACACAGGTCTAGGGTCTTTTCCATGCTTTCTTTCTGTGGTATTTTTGACATATTGTTTTAATCTAATTTTGATCATATTTTTATTTTTAAAATTGTTGAGGTAGAATATTTTATCATTAAATTGACTAAAATAATACATTTGCTATATTTTTTATTCTCGGCAAAATTTGGCACATTTGGAGGATCTCCGTGAAATTCGGGACCATGACCTGTCAGATATACACAACACAATGTGAAAACATGAAAACCGAATGTGTGAAAAGAGGGGGACAACTGTATTGTTGATTACTCATTTGAGCCACTTCATGAGAGATGGGAGAAAATCTATAGTCACATCCCACCTTTCTTGGAAAGCATCCCAAAACGAGATATGCCTGGGAATCTTATTTCCAAAGACATACTCTGAACCAAACGACAAGTATCATTCCACCATTTCACCTGTAATAATTGGTTCTGCATTACTAAGATTCCCTCATCATCAAGGAACCTCTCAAAATGAGTTTCTCTGAAGATGCCAGTCCCAGTAACCTTATTCACATCTTAATCGATAATGTTTTTGTTTGTTTGAGCTTCTCCAACAGTTGGATTAAGGATTGAACATTTTCAGTAACCTGAATAACCAGAGTTGTTTAGTCGGAATCTTTTCCAAAGATTCTTTAAAAATTATCCAATTGTTCTGTTATAACAAAACTCTGGTACCACGGAACCTAGGACATTTCTAAATGGGAGCTATCATTCAGGTGAAAACTTGAAGAACTGTCATAAGACTGAAACAAAGGTATTTGAATTGATAAATTTTTCATCCATTCATAAACTAAAGGAGTTTCAAGGACTCCCAGTGAATAACAATGTGGAAGTAAGCCGCTGGCAACTGTTCAAGTTTATTAAAACATCCAATCACCTTTCCTCATTTCCCATATCTGCTGAAGGTTTTTTCGTGGAGAACTCGTTCAGAACTAAATACCTATTCAGAAAAGAGATATCCAGACTTGGCTTGGGCACTAGGAATCTGTTGTGAAACCTTGAGAAATTACCTAAAACCTTCTCTATTAATACTTTTTTCTAGAAGTTTTGTCATCTCTGCTGTAATTTTACATGGTTATCTTTGGCTGAATTGTTTAGATAAGCTGGAAATGGAAGGGATTCCTTGGACAGCAGAGGGTTGAAGGACAGAGGAATCTGATACCCTTCCTTGACCCCCAGAAAGGACCCAAGTACTATATTTGATTGATGAGTTACCTAAAGTTGATAAAGGTGGGAAAACCTTCCACATACCACAGCTTCTAGCAAAGGACCTCACAGTGTTCTTTTATAAGAGCGACAGATTCTGTTGGCACTGTGGCCGGTCTGTCTGTTGGATCAAAACTCTGAAGGACTACCATTGTCTCAAAGAAACAACCTAGGAATGATAAAGAATCAGATTCTTGAGTAGCATCAGCCACCAAAAAGTAGGGTAAATAGGAAGGCCTCCATGAAAATGCCCTTAGAGCATTACTAAATTATTAAGGTTACATGAACTACATTATCAATCCTAGCTTGATCTAAAATGTACCCCAATATAAAAAATGTTAAATAAAACTTCTTTACATCAAAAAGATACAGCTCCAACCATGGAGGAGTACAGATGTTTATGTTGAAAAACTTTTACAAACACTATAGTCGTCTTCAGAGACCCATCCTAAATAGATCGGTCTAAACAACAGGTTAAATGATTAAAAAAAATAATTATGATCCAGGTGATTTGCCAACTGTTCTCTTTTACAAGTCAAAACGACCCATAAGAGAGTGGGATAATTGTTGATAAAACAGAGCTTCCAGAGAGAAGCAATATGAATATTATGTGAGTAAAGAAATAAATTCTATAAAAATTCTTCTTTTTAGCTTTAGCCAGCCTTGAGAGAGCAGGCCTAAGATTACCCGGTAAGTTTTACAGAAATAATAGAAGTAAATATATCCTGCCCTTGAACACCCTTTACCATCGCCTCATCAGTTTTAAATCTACCAATTCCCTGTTTAATAAGGACATGGAGTAGAATCCAATTTTTATTAAAATAGTTTTCTAAAGGAAAATAAATATATAACTATGCCTTAGCTATATTAGCAAAATAAACAGAAACATAAGATGATGAAACCTTGTACTCCTGTTTTTAAATTCAGTTTTCAAACTCCTTTACAAATTTCTTTCACCTGGATTTTGGTAACTAGATGCAAAAAAACTAGATCTGTAGTATGTGGGAAATAAAAAAAAAAAACTACTAATATTACACTTAAAAAAAATTAAGTCACTTCAACATTTGAGTTCTATAAAACAAATTTTCAAGACCACCATAGTTCCTCAGATGAAACGTATGGTATCTGAGCCTCATACTGTAAATCTCATCTTGGAGGGAAAAATACTTTCAAAGCTAAAGCCCAACTCAAAAATTTCCTTTAATGCCATGCCCAAATACCCATCTTTAGTCTCCTAGTAGTTGTGACATGCACACATGGTAAACTAACATTCCTGGCTGAATGGAATGCCTTTGCAATTAAAAGATCAAACAAGGACGAAACATTTTAACTATCATCATCTAGTTTACAACTTAAAATGAAATTGAAAAGCAATTCTGCAGATGGAAATTAGTTTACCACTTGCCAGAGGATGAACAAAATGAAACCTGACATCATGATGCAGTACTTCCCTTAATAACAGGCTACATACAATAAGAATAAAATTTTATATAAAATAAGAATAAGAATAAGAATAAAACTTATATAAAATTATCTGCCCTAACAGAATGGTGCCTTTTTAGTGTTTAATTGTGCAGTTCATCAGTCATTACTCATGTTTATGTGAAGCTTAGAGCCTTTCATAGATAATGAGTTGAATCACCTCCCATAAAGCATTCACAAGTTTTCAAAACCTTTAATCACTATCCCTGAATAATTCCAAAGTTTAAAAGGATATGGTTGACAGAGAACCACCAGAAAGCTTACCAGAGGGGAAGGATCAGACTTTTGACTGGTTGTATCATCTCCTTGACTGACTGTATCCGAACGCTCACTACGTGACGAAGACTCGCTGCTCCCTCTTTCTCGGCTCCCCATTTCTGTGCCAGTTGAAGCTCTCTTTCTGTGGCCCTCACCAGATTGCTGATGTGATAAGAAACATTATAGTGATAAGAAACATTATAAAAATATACAAGAGTTGGAATTATATGAATTTCTTTCATTAAGCATCAACCACTTAAAAAGGGAATTAAAAAAGTAACATTTTAAAAAGAAATATCAGTCACAGTACAGTATAGTCACCTACTTCTATGTTTTACTTTGAATAATTATGAACAAAATTATATATAGCAATAAATTTCATAAATTAAATCATATCAAATAAAAAGCAATAGTGATAAAATTACTACATTTCTATATTCTTTTCTCCGCTAAGCTAATGAAAAGCACCGAGTGCTGCAATAAAGCGAGTCTCTGAAAGCACTCTGCACTGGCTACATATTGAAATTCCTTTGATTCATTATTATACAGTATACAATTTTCCCTTAGGAAAAACCTGTAAGCTGTAAAGAATACTATATGCCATACTAACTTTCCTCCACTAATAAATATCTAGTTTTAAGTATGCTACGAAAAATTACCATGAAACTGTTTGCAACCTTTTCACTTTCCTCCACCATACCAAGGAATTGTGTCATAACCAATACTCATGCAGTTCACACTAAATTTCTAATATATTTCAAGTTTAATTATACTACTTAACATATGCAAGTCTTAATGGCTCTTTATAGTATTTCTCATAAATATTTGAACATCCATTTCTTTAAATTTCTTATTTCCTGAAAGAGAAGAACTAAAAAACTAATGGAAACATTATTCTATATAAGAATAAAGGAAAATCCTTGAATTCAAACAACTGTACTACAGTATAATAATAACACACTTCATCCTAATGCTCCAAAGAAAAAAGAAAAAATGTGACATGTAATGAATATCCGAGGCGCAGTCAAACTGTCAATGACCCATTTGGCCTCATTCATACCCTTTCATGTTATACCTACAACAACTGTCTTCTTTTACAATCTTTCAGCCTCAATACTGCGAAATAGTCACACCTAAAGCCTCTTAATTATTAGTATGATGGCACAAATTCAACAACAATCAATTGATTAGTACACCTATATACAAAAGCCTTTGTGATTAATCCTTTTACCCCCACCATAAGGTCAAATTTCGAGCACCTTTTGCTATATATTTATTTTTTTTAAATTGCGCTAACAGGCTTAATTTTTGTCCTAGAGAGGTCAGGTTGGTCTCATTCTTTTGGAAAATGCCTGAAGTTTCTCATAAAATTATCAAAAATATGTAAAAAACATGTAATTAACAGTACCGGTACGTCCTTTGGGGGTGAAAGGGTTAACATATGCAATAATATTAGATGTTAAATCTACATTTCCTTCCCATTACACTTTAAACCATCTCAAATTAACACTTCCATGCTCACCATAATTAGTTAAGAAAATAAACTCTTGACAAGAAATTTCCTTTTTTTCTAAATAAAAATAAATTGGTAAGCATAGAGTTCAACTTACATAAGACCTTAAATCCCCATAAAATAAGAAAGAATATGCTTAAAGGTTCATCATCATAGTATCTTTACATGTTTGTGAAAATGAGCTTAGAATAAAATATGTCACTCCTACCTATAACACTAAGAAAGCAATGACCATAAAATAATTCAATAATGGCGAATTTCATATCAATGATAAGGGTTCAAAAGAAGCAGAATCTAAAATACTAACTCTACAAAAGAAATTTCCAGAAGAAGCTAAATTGAAGCAAGTGCAGTATACTAATAATTAAGCAAAATAATCAATAAAAAAAATATATTTCTTACTATATCCGGAACACTTACCAAATTTTGCTGCAGAAACATGAAGTAAAAAAGAAAGACAAAGAAATAAAAATAATAAATATTCAAAATGATAGAAATGAGATTACTTTATGTAACAAATCTTTAAAGGTAAATCATATGACATTTAAATCTAACAACCATCACAGGATATAAAGCTAAGTAATTTAAGGGATGTGTCTTAAGTCTCCATCATAATGTAAGGTTATATTGAGAGGCTACGGTTGAAAGGATTAGTTTCAAATTTTAGCATTTTGTGTTTGAATTAAAAATTGATAAATGCACCTAAAGTAACCAGATATTTACGTATTAAGGTTATACAGTTTATGAAAGATTTTTTTTCTCCTTTAATTCTCATAACAAGCTATAGTACTTTTTTATATACTTAATATTGCAAAACCTGAAATTCTCAATGAATTCTGGACTTCTCTGATAACAAAGTTTATCCTTCCTTAGAAACTAAATTTTGAGTACACAGTACATGGCCATATACTGTATTCATTTGTGAGTAGATATATACAGTATACATTTGGGTGTACACTATTCATAAACTACAGTATAATCCTTATCAAATAGAACATACAAATCAAAATTATGAAATGTTTTTACTCAGTCATTAACTTTCATGAAAATAGTACACTAAAACTTGTTTCCGATACCATTATTGTATTTACGGAACTCGCATTATTTCTATTAATCTTCCACAATGTTTGTATTAGTTTTATTTGGAAGCTTGGTTTTTATTAACATTTACACTTGGAACTAACAGAAATTTTACGTTTTCTTTCCTTTCAATAGAGTCAGACTTCTAGTTATGTAATGAGACAATTTAGCTGTTCATGGCAATAACCACAACTACTTTGTCTTCAGTCTGCATCGCTGTTGGCTTTTCAACAAGTCCGTAATTCTAAGAAAGAAAAAAAACCGCTTGGAATGCCCCTTCAAGTGATACCAGGATGATGGCCCCCCCCTTTCAAATTAGTTAAGGATTTTGGGGCTAAGAGTTCTTTTATTGTATACCTGGATGACAGGCTGTTTTTGAGGAATTCCTTGGAAAGGATTTAAGGTTGAGCAAGTGATTCTCAGATTACTGGAATGGTTGGGGACCCTGATCAATTTGTAGTAGTCTCTTCTGGTTCCAAATCAGATTCTAATTTTGGAATGATAATATAGTCAACAATAGTTATTCACGTGATTGGTATTTCCGAATTTCTTATATTGGGAAAACAGTAAATTTGATACCAAATTTCTTAATCAGAAAAAATCACCAAACAACGAGAGTCAAAAGGAGAAATTTGATGTTAGAAATCCTCAAATAGAGTGAAATGGTAAAAAGTGCAAGTTAAAATGAGAATTTACCATTAGAAATAGACACAATACTGTGAAGTAAAGTCAGCCCTCGATATTTGCGGGTTCTATCTTTGCAGATTCGCTAATTTGTGATAGAGAACTATACAGTATAACCTATTTAAAAAAAATCTTGTATTTGCAGCTTTGCGATAAGTAGCCTACTCTTGTGGCCTGACGATTTCAAACTGACTGAGCTCCTTTGCACCTGGCATGCTTCACACCGTTTCCCTCTCCACACAGCAAAATGCTGCCTCTCTCGATTACTCTGCCTCACTTTCGGATCGTTTCTCCTCGTGTACATCTCCCAATTCAGTCCTTTTTGTGTAAAATCACGTTGTAATGTAAAAATCTATACATATCCAGTGTGTTTATGGTGAGTTTAGTATGAAATGTGCTACGTACAATCCGCTACACCATGTGTACCGTACGTAAACAGTTAGTAGTGTTGTACCGATACTTTTTCTTCTAATTTTTACTGTTAGTGTACTCGTGGTATATTAGTGTTAGTGTACAGTCAGCATCAAAACTGATGCTACAAATTTCAGAGGATTTCATTCAAAATTCACTAACTGGCAACTACAATGCGTATCTCAAAAACTTATTTTTTTCCTATATTGAAAGCTCTATCAAACTACATATACCTAACAAATGATGCACAAATATCAAATCTATGATATTTGTAAGCATCGAGACAAAAAATTACGGTAATAGTAATCATTTCAAAGTATGGTAATTAATTCAACCTATAGACGGAATAATTTGAAATTTGCGTTCAACACAAGATTACTAACATTACCCAAGTATACTGCGAGCAATGTGGAAACAAATACTTAATATCCTAGTGTGTTATGAACTATATTAGCGAAGATGCATAAAAAGGGAAAATATCCGTAACCTTAATCCTAATCAACCACAAATGCACCAAAATCAATCAGAGAAGTTGGGTGTGATTGTTAGTCCTGAATGTTGTTTCTAAGACCTAACCATTTGGAATCTACTTGAGCTTTGGCTTCGGTTTCGATCTCGGCATAAACGTAACATTACCTACCCAACCTAAGAATCATCAGCCGTGTCTTACTAGGGGAGTGGGATTTGCCCTAATACCTCCATCGCCAGACGGTGCATACCGAGGGAGAGGCTTGACCCAGGCGCTACAGCATCAGCCATAGTAGCAACCAATGGATGAACACAGTAATTTCTGACACTTAGGTACAGTAGTTATGAATTCGCTTTAAAAACTTGCGTGATTGCCAATTGAAATATTTTATTCAATCATTGTCATCCTTTTTTATCTAATAAATGAGTATCAGTGATTAACTGTAGTCACAGAAGGTACTTCCTCAGTGAATGGTCATTGTTAATTCCATAAATGTTTATTAAAAGAAAAAAATTAAGAATTTTCCGGTAAAAACATCTGTGGTGGCTGTGTGTGTTAAAGAGAGTCTAAATTTGAATGTCACCAGCAGGAGGGACTGAATATAAGCATTGGCTTGAAGTAATTTGTAAACTAACTTTCGACTTTTATAATGTTACATCGAAAGTTACCATTTCTTTTTTTATAAAATGCAAAGAAATTTAGCATATGAATAATGAAATATAAAGAATACACAAGATGGCAAAAAAAAGAAAAATATGCGCATTAGGCCTATTTCATTAATCAAGGAAATACATTTTTCAGCTTTTTACTAAAAATTTAATTGTTTGGATATCTGCATGGTTGTAAACAATTTCCATTAATTATGGTTCCCTATCATGAGCTTCAAGCTGGTATTACACTAGGCTTTTTTTGACAAGCAAGTCATTGCTGCCCAAAATTAAAAACACAAGAGCTTGTTGCCAGAGATAATGGCTTCCCAACTAGATGGGAAGGTGCGAGCACAAACCATGAGCATGACTTCGGATGTAAACAAACAAGATGGCTGCTGCATATAAGATGTGCTCTTGCTTGGCAATCTTGTGTCCAACAAGCCGCAAGAGATAATAAAAAATTTGCATTTTCATCCTGTGGTACAGTAGTTGTAGAATTCTCCAATGCAAGTAATATTCCGAGAATAAATATTACTGCAACAGTTAGAAAATTTCTGTATAGCAGAAAAAGTCAGATTCTTCCAAACAAATGCTTTCTACATCCATCAGTATGTCTAGAAATTTGGAAGTGGAGGGGTCAGCTGAATGTAAACATTTTTGCCAAATCAATTACCAGTTCTGAGTCCCTTAGCATGGAAGTTAGATGTCATGTTACAAGATTGGTCAACAATAGATCCTAATGCATTTCCACCCGTCTCTCTTGATTTGTAAAGTGATAAAAAGAGTTCAAAATTTCTACAAAGTGAAGGATGATGATGGTAGCTCATTTTGAAGAGTAAAAGGTTCACAAATCTGTGGCCTCTTTTAACAGTATCTCCAAGAACATTGCATACAAGACCAATACAGTATTCCAAGACAATCAATTTCTTAAGTGATCCATCCAAACTCATACTGAATATATGTAACTGCCGAGAGATTTTTCACAATCTTCTCAGAAACAAGATTTTTGTGGCCCTCTTAATTGTCTATCATAAATTAGAAAAGGCTGTCTAACAATAATATGTATCGGAGACAACTGAATGTTTATTTTGACTGTTGAAAATCTATAAATGTAGCAATGACTAGAACTAGTTTAGATATTAGTTAAATTTCAACATCTTTACTATGAAAAGAAACTTTCAATTTCAATCACTGAGGAATATAGACCCATGCTTAATTCTAAACTAAAATATCTAGGATTAGATTCCTCTATTTAGTTCATTTGATGTGTTTAGGGTTTTTGATACTTGAAATACTGTATCTACAGCAGTAGGGTCTATTTTAAGGAATTTGGATGTAGATTTACAATATCTAAAAATTCAAGTTATGGAAAATTTTCTGATTTAAGATCTCACAGCTTTAACACTTTTCCTGTTAGCACTGGCTTCACTATGTATTTAACATTAGTGAACTACAAGCACTATCCTCAAAAGTAATCTTTAGTTAACATATGACGATCTCTCTTTTGCTTACTTTCAAAGCTAAAAGAGATTTTAGAGCTAAAAGTTTGCAACAAATCATACAAATTCCCTTTTTGGTTAAGGATATCATTACATCAGGATATATATTTCACTGTCCAGTATTATTTGATCAAAACTAAGGGCATTAAACACAATGTTCCTTAGTTGTCTTTGTGATTAAAATTTCCAATCATCCTATGTCCAAATATAAGATGTTATTTCTTGTTAAAAGCATAGTCATGGAGATTCACAAAGAATTGAATCTAAGTCTAATGAAAGATTTGAAGGTTAGAGTTCATGATTTATAAATGCAGCTACATCTCTTAATTATTGCTAAATCAGCATATTGAGTAAAATAGGGGGGAAAAAAAGGAACACGGTGTAAAAGGAATAATAGCAAAACCTTCCAAAATTGGGTAGTAGCCGACTTGGAGAGGAAACTATAGCATATTAAACAAAAACTAGTCCTCCAAAATCGGGTAAAATACCGATCTCGACAGGCAGGACTAAAATTAATCAAAACGCGTTCCGATTCCCCGTAAAAAAAAAAACTAAAAAATCCATGAATTCTCGCATGAAAGGCTACCGACCGAAGCCGCTAACTTACACTGCCCAAATAGCCAAAATAAAAGATAAAATCATGCCAAACCATTGAATTAGATGTTCATAACACAAAAATAAGACTACAATTAGTATAAGGAACTAATAGAAAGTCTTACAAAACCAGGGGATCCCGAGGGAGCGACACCAAAAGGCCGCATACACACCCGTAAGGGAGCGTCAACAAAGCGGTTGAGAGAAAAACCAACAAGGTTATTAAATGAACGTGTGTTGCTACTTAGAAATCCCAAACAGACAAATATAATACTCAACTTGGTAGCAGGGATCTCCAAAATGCCTGACATCTACAAAAACACAAAATAACACAGAGCTACGAAAAACATGTCCGAACGTTCATGGGTGCTAACAAAGAATGAGGGGAGAAGGATAGGTGGTGGTGGTGGTGGGGGGGCAGTAGCTGTAGTGAACGACACCTCATAGTAGCGGGGGATTTTGAGGAGGGAGAAGTCTAATTGGAAAGGGACATCTGGTAGTGGTATCACTCGTCCCAGTTTTAATACCGACACCCTTTAGGGGTGAGCGAGCTGGGTATATTCCTGGCATTCCATGGAAATTTTTTCTCTGGTATATTTAGTAGTATTTATACCTTTGAAATGGTGCTTTAAGGAGCATTTCACGGAGCGACACAGGTCCCTCGCCCAGAAATAGAATTTTCCTTCGTCAAAATCCCCTTGAAAAGGGTTTAGCAGCAGATTAACTGTGTACCTAATTGGTATTAGATAAACATTATCTTAGAGAATGCTAGTTTACTATCAAGATTGCAGAGCTTTAGGTCCTATATTGGTTGCCTGTAATATGGTTTATCATCATTTTAGGTTTTATTTTTCTTAATTCAATTTAAAGAATTATAGTTTCAGTTAAATGCTGTTAGGTTCATATAAAATGAAGTTGGATGATACTGCAGTGCTTAGGGAGACAAGCTGGAGTCCTACATTTCAAGACTGATTTTGAGAGCTTGTTACCAATAATCTAGACTACAGCAGAGTCCACATTGTTAATTATTTCTATAATTTAAAAAGCTACAAATTATTTATCTTTTTCTTCACTGATGACTCATCTCCATCAGTCCAGAAGTCAGCAATATGAAAACAAGGGAAATTCATAGAAATACAACGAATTTTAATAAAATCTGTTACGTCTACGCTCACTTGTTGTTCATATACATGCCTGCCCTCCTCCCCACTGATGCAAAGAGCATAGGGAATAGTTTTGATCTAAAGAGTTACACAAAGACAGAAGGGCTTACCTAAGCCATTATTTATTACCATTAAACACTAAATAGTTTCATTATTTTACTAGAGGCACGAGTGTATTGAAAGGAAAGAAAACCGGAGTTTTTCTTTATTTTTGAGGTAAGCATTGATAAAACAAAGCTTCTAGGGTGAAGCCATAAGAACATCAGGTGAGTATAGGAATAAATTTTATTATAAAATTTTCTTCTTTGAATGTTAATGAACAAGACAAAATTCTAGCTTGAAATAGCAACTTTCAAAGAAAAGCCTTTGCATATTTTCGGGACTTTCTGGGTCATTATGATTCGGCGATACGCAGGATCATAAAATAGTCACATAATAAATTTTTAAAGCTCTAAAAAATACTTTAGGATACCAAAATCTATGATTCTTTTATGTACAGTATCAATCATTTCAAAAACATGTTTTTTTATATAAAACTATTTTAACCATTTAAATATATATATATAACCTATTGAAAATTAGTGAGAGCAGAATATAGTGGCCTATTAAAAATAATTTCTATGGTAAATGTGGTGTGTAATCTCCAAGAACTTTTCTGTGAAAGGCTAGAACAGGGAATCCAATAGGTTAAGAAAAAAACAATGTTTTTTCTCTGCTCTAGGGCCAGTGTACCAATGTGCACAGCTCAGACTTGGTGAGTATATGGAAGACTTATGGATTCAGACTCGACTGAATCCATCACAGCGCCTCTTATGCTGAAACACATTGGATATACCAACACTGGTACTGGAGCCTAGACCACATGGTAGCTAATATGTGCTTGACAATTGCCTCTTGAATTTGTAGGCAAACATATCAGGATGTTCTTTTCTGCATGATCCCAGTACCAGGTAGTCAGGAATCATCCTCAACCTTCAAGTTATGTACAGTTGGTTAACATCAGATTTTGTTAAGTAATAACTGTACCAAATTTTTTTTATCTCCGGGTGTTGTTTATTTTGTCACTAACTCTATGTAGTCACGTGGTGGTTGTTTCATGATGGAAAGGAATCGGGTTTAGCTTTAAAAGTTTGTACTTTTTCTATTATCCTTGAATTTCAAATACTATACTAGACTATACTAGACATTTAAGGACGGTAATTTTCTCATGGCCTGGTTTTGGTTTCCTCCTTTACTATTTGTCATGACAGAGATCTTGACCCTCTAATGATAATTAAGTGGTTTAACCTTTCATGGTAGTTTCAATGGAGTTTGTCTTCTAGTCTTAACTCTACCATGTTCACATGTAATACTTATAGTCATATGATACCTTGGGGATGGAGGAAATTAAGCACCTCTAATTATGGGATCACTAATAATTATTGGATTTGAAGGTTAGGCAACTTTGGTAAAGGTGTCATAATGGACCAGGATCCCAACCAAATATGGGGAGCCAACCTTTGCCTGCTTACCCTGAGGTTAGCCAGCCAGGTAGTTCAGCACCAACTAAAGCTTCTACTATGCAGGCTCCCATCCCTCTGTGGTTCGGTCACCTTGCATCATCGATAGACATCTCAATTATAGCCCCAACAGTTGAGGCATCACTCAAGGTCCTTCTGTTCCCATAAGCTGTTGCGTTTTTCCTGCTCTATCCTTGCCCCCACTGGGAACTTAGCAGCCCTAAACATTCAAGTTCCCAGGATCAGAGACAAGATCCAGTACATGCTAATTCTCTGAACTTAATCTTCCAGGCTCAGTAATGGGGCAGGAATTGGTGGGGAGGTAGTATCCACTACGAATGTTGAAATCCCTGTCAATCAGGCACAGGATACACTTGCCTGCTTAACTGAATATTTTTTGGGCTAGAAGCTTAGATATTCCATTCGATGGTGTAGAATTTGAGAATTATGGTAAATTCCTTCAATCATATAGGAATATCAAGGAACCATCCCCTGGAATTTGCCCCCCAATTTACTCTCAAAGAGGTTTTTTGACAATATAGCTGGAGCACCTTCAGATACTGGGGGAATGTCTGCCAATAACAGTCTTATAGATTCATCTGTGGTTAGGATGACAGTTTCAGGCCAAAAGACTCCTTTCTAGGACAAAATGGTAAAGATGGGTTTGGGGTCCATGAGAAATATAGTTAAAAGGGGATTCTTCCTTACTTAAGGAATGCATCCCATTTTAGGGATCTACCCAAGAGCAATAAGAGTGATTGATAGAACTTGAGGGGTTTTGTGAGGTCTTTCTCCCAAAGAAGTGGGAAGCTCGTGTGGGAATATCCCTATTGCAAGCCTGCTTTCCCTCCAATCCAGAGTATTTTAGGACGGCAGAGTTTGGTGCCCAGAAGACGCTCCTTAGTCTGGTGTCAGTCCTGTCTTCGCTGAAAGTGGGTGCCGAGAGGGGATCTCACATTACCAGTGCAGCTCTTGCAAAGTCGTGCAAGCCTATTCTTGAGGCTTTACTGAATTTTGTTACAAGGTTTGACTTATGATCTCTGCTTGAAATTTTGGAAACTCAGATTATTGAATTTTTGGCAAGGAGAATGTCTATATTTCCTGTTCAAATAGTTTTTTTTTATGAAAATTTATTTTATGGCTAAAATATCCTTTTCTAATATCTATGCAATGGCATTCGGTCCCTTAGGCAATGCTTTACTGAACATGGTCCCTATTTATTTTCTTTTTCAAGAATGTGAAGCAAAGATATTTATGCTAGGCTCCTATAAACTTTAAGAGCACAATTTTCTTTGATCATGTAAGAAAGAGAACGTAATTTCCTTCTTTCGATGGTGTCGTAAATAAACATTGGCTGTTTCTCTAATCTAAGTTATATTCATAGTATTTCTTTGTCTGCTCTTTAATATATTTACAATTCTTAAGTTCTGGGTATGCCAAAAGATACCTAAAGCGTAAAATTTTCCCAGACAATACACAGACGAGAATATATTATGATTGTTCTTACTCAGGTGTGGGCATTTGGTACATATAGCATATATATTTCTGGATTTGAGGGTAGGGATTCCGAATGCTTATTAAATACCCCTGAAATATGATGATAATGTCTTTATGATCCCCAATGTTGAGGGAAATTACCACTAAAGCCCATATCTATCCATACTAAAGTATATTCAATTATCTCTTGTTTATTTATCTATTTACAATTTCTATGTTATGATTATGGTGAAAGATGTATAGTTTCAGAGATAACTAAATAGGAATAAAGCATAAGATTTGCCCAGAACGTACACTAATGAGAATATTTTGTGCTAGCAACGTCTTACTCGATTTTGAAATTGGTACATGTAGCGTATATATTTCTGGATTTAAGGGAAGGGGCTCATCACTGCTTAGTAAATAACCTTTAAATACCGTATAATGATTATGTCCTTATGATCCCTAGTGTTGAAAAAAAAATCACCCATAAAACCCAATCATTGTGCATACTAAAGTATATTCAACCAATCTCTAAAAAAAACTTTGAAGCCTGTTTTCACAGAAATGAAATTTCTTTCCTACCACCAAATTTGACGGGCTACAAGGCACTTTTTTTTCCAAAATTCTGGCTAAAACAACTGTCCTGCGTCTTATGTATCTTAAGTGAAGTTTGAGACCTACCGTAGGCCTAGGCTAATCTCCTCTCTGACACTCATTAACTCGAAGTTACGCTCAGTACTTCTACCTACCCTAAACTCCATGAATCCTTATTTTACTGCTGACATGAATGTATTATTACCGGTGCTTTAAAATTGAATTTATAAAAAAATGAAAGCAATCTAGTCTGAAATGATGCGACTTGCATTTGTTTATATCAGCTGACAAAATGTAAACAAGTTCTGGTTACGTTCTCTTACCTTACCCTTTGATAATTTTAATGGTATCGTTAATAATGGTAGTAATCAAATTTAGAATGACATATTTATTTTTCATTAAAAACCTCCATAATTTGAACTATCCTCACTTTCTCCAATCAAGCACCATCTTTTCTGTCACATCATACTGTCATTAGTGGTACTAAATTTTTATTATTGTTAACTAAACACAAACGAAAGGGAATGTAAAATACTTGTAATAACATTTTTACTAAAAGCTCTTGGTATCATTAGTTATCACTTGCATGTGTAAATGCATTCATTTCTTCATTATGATTGGCGATGAAACAAACAATACAATAGTTTTCTGTTTTAGGCGGCGTTTATTATGAAAAACTTGATATAAAAGTGCTGTTACTTCATTTATTTTTAATTACTAAGGATAAAGTAATTAAACAAAATTAATAACATCATTAATACGTAACCAATACTTGCTGCAAAGGCTAACTTATACAGTACACAGATGTGTAAATGCGTTCGTTTGTTCGTTATGATCAGCGATGATATGTAAACAAAGCAATAGTTTCAGTTTTATGCGGCATACTGACATGTTTAGCAAAAGCATGGTTTAAAATCGTCTCTATTCAATTTATTTTCGATTTTTAAGTGTACAGCAAAAGCTAGCCTATACACTGACAGTTTTGGAATTCACCAGTCGCTTATACAGCAAATATGACCTAAATTCATTAAAATTTGGCATAATTTTTTACCTTTTCTTATTTGAAGGTCATCTTATGCACGGAAATATACGGTATGTTTCTACTTGTGTAAAGTACAGCTAGACAGTTTCAGGAAAAAATGTTTTTAGTGTATTTAAGTTTATATTGTTGAAAACAGAGTTGCTGAAATGAAGGTGCATCTTATATGCCCGTGCGTCTTGTAGGTGGAATGGGACTTTAGTGCGTGGCCGTTTGGGCGCAGTTATTTGGGCATGAACGTTTGAGTGCCACCTGACAGTTGGGCACGGCCGTTTGAACGCCATCTGATATGGCACCAGCCAAACATTAGGAATAATTTGTTTAAAAATTCATAATCCTTCAAAACTTTAAAAAGAGAAAAATAAGAATAATTTGTTTATAAATTCATAGTCATTCAAAGCTTTAAAACTTTCATTGAAAAGTAAAAAGTCACATAAAAATGTAAAAACACACTAAAACTAAAAGCCGTAATGTAGCTTTTAGTTTTTGTTGCGGTTCATGACGGGCCAGCAACTTTTCATGATATGAACCTCTGCTTTTCTGTACCTTACGCAGGCCATCTATTAATCTGACAATAGAGTCGGGAACAATACTGAATGTGCCATTGGCAAACCACATAATCAGATGTCACAAAGTGCTGTAGCCAGTTTTGCCTCTTGTAGATTAATAACCGGCCGTGACCTGGTCCACTATCACAGTAAAAAATTTTCTTCCACTCCTGGTTGAGGGAGATATATTCTGTAGCTTTCTGGCACAAACAATTGTTGTAAGTCAGCTGGGTTAGATAGTTTCCTGTTACCAGTCACATACAATTCTTCTCCACCATCCCCAACTATTCTACGCGTTACAAAATACCTATGGGGGATATATCATAGCAAACTAGAGTGGAGGTTATTCTAACAACTCGACTGAGGCTAAGGACTGACTGACTGACTCAACTCAGAAGTCGTTTGTTGGCAAGAACATAAGCCGCTGGGCAAATAGCTAAACAAGGAGGGGGCTATCTTTTCTGTTTCTAAATATAAATATCATCTTTCATACTTAAGATATATTGTAATTTTGTCCATCCATATACAGACAGATTTATAAATAAAAAATTCTTTTCTTAAGATTTATCAATAAAACAAATTTCTCTCGAAAGGTTTGCGTTTGACTGGAGCTCAAAATGGACCCTACGACACATTCTTTCACGTAAAAACCCTAGAACTCGACTATTATCAGCAAAATGCTGGGAAAATTTGACATTTAGAAATGCCAATTTTTCTTAATTCCAGGGTACTCTTTTCAAAAGCATGCTAAAAAAAACTCCTACCAGAGAAGAAGTCTCAATGAACATATTAGATGTGACGTATCAAAAATGATGTCTATCAGATGTGTCTGCCAATGACTACACCTAGGGATTTGGATCTATACTTTAGATACCAAAGACACTTATTGGCACATCCTCATAGCCACTCACTTCCGGCCTTAGAGTTTCGGCTCAGAAGGAGTTCATATAGGTTCAAAGCGATGGCTTTTGGAATTAATATAGCTATTAGGGTGTTCACAAAGCTGGTAAAGGCAGTGATCAAACTTCTTTGGTTACAAGGAGTTTAGATCTTTGCCTACTTGGATGACTGGCTATTCTTGGTGGAGATGAAATTAGCTATGCCTCAAATACATAAATAGGGTTCTGAAAGTTCTTCAGGACAGGCTTCTTTTCCAATTTTGAAAATTCAAGATTAGCACTTGAATGAATAGTCCAGTGACTATTCCTGCATAGGAACATGTTAAAAGCCATATCAAATCCCCCAAAGACATCTCAGAAAAGAATCCTTCACAAGGTCATCTGATTTCTCCAGAATAGTTTCTCCTCCAGGCAGAACCTGGAGAAGATCTTGGACCTCCCTCAGTTTTCCTCAATAGTAATTCCAGTTATGAAGACTAGGTTGAAAGACTTCAACTGGGCAAAGAGAAGTGTAGCTTTGCAGGGATGTCGAAATAAGCGATTTCAGTTGCCAGGTCGTTTCAAAATAATCCTCAGCCTTTGGACCTTACCAAAGTCTCTTTCAATGTTGGTCCTATTAGTCCCTAATCCAGTTTCCTTGAGCCTTTATCCAGACATCCAAATCATACTGGAGAGATCAATCAGAAACTACCTGTATGTTTGTGAAACATTCCCCATAATTTGAAGCACTCCCCTTAAGTGTGTTGGAACTGATGGTAATTTTCCTGACATTGAACATTAGAATATGAATACCCTCTGTAGAAAGGAACTACTTGTTCTGGGTATACGGAAACTGACTACCCTCCGCAGACATGGATCTGTGCTGAAGAAATCATCATAAAAGTAAAGACCTAAATATGGTATATGCATACATACATATACCAAGGCACTTCCCCCAATTTTGGGAGGTAGCCGACATCAACAAATGAAACAAAACAAAAAGGGGACCTCTACTCTCTACGTTCCTCCCAGCCTAACAAGGAACTCAACTGAGTTCAGCTGGTACTGCTAGGGTGCCACAGACCACCCTCCCACATTATCCACCACAGATGAAGCTTCATAATGCTGAATCCCCTACTGCTGCTACCTCCGCGGTCATCTAAGGCATCGGAGGAAGCAGCAGGGCCTACCGGAACTGCGTCACAATCGCTCGCCATTCATTCCTATTTCTAGCACGCTCTCTTGCCTCTCTCACATCTATCCTCCTATCACCCAGAGCTTCCTTCACTCCATCCATCCACCCAAACCTTGGCCTTCCTCTTGTACTTCTCCCATCAACTATTGCATTCATCACCACCTTTAGCAGACAGCTATTTTCCATTCTCTCAACATGGCCAAACCACCTCAACACAGATGAAAACCTCCTAATATAACTTTCTGGGCTTCTATAGAAGTTTCAAGTTCCAATTGGTAAGTCTCTCAACAATATTTTGTAAAACATTTATCTAAATAAAACCTAAATTTATCTCCTTTGCACCTACAATTGTGGAAAAATGTGTCGCCCATAACAAGACAATTTTTAGCACTGGAAGTCCTGTGTAGAGTTCAGTAGTGCCTGAACTTAAAGGTCCCTCTTGTACGCATTGAGTTCATGTGTTGCACACAGATACACTGGCCCTAGAGCAGGAAAGACAATATTTCTTTGGTATTTGTCATATTGGATTACCTGTTCAAGAATTTCTTGGAGACCATACAACATATTAACTCCAAAAATAAATAAAGTGTCAACATTGAACATGAAGATTAATCATTCTTTTTATATAAAAATGAACTATACATTCTGCAAACATGAATATTGCTTTTCTCCATAACAATACAGTAGTAGCCAAAGTTATTTTGAAACTAATCCCTAAGATGCTATGAATACTATAGATAAATTCTTGGTATTACAGACATGAAAAAAGCTGATAGGAGAAAAGATTATTCCCTTGAAAAACTTCGGCTAACATAATGTTACCATGTTTATCATTATTAGCAAGTTGGGGGCAAATTGTATGAAAAACTCAATTTAGATAAAGATGAAGTTTTACAGTCTTTTTTTTTATAAATAGGATCAAGGTAAAATTTGATCAGTTACATACTAGAATAAATGCTACTAGCACATTTAAAAAGAAAGTAACAGTAATTTATTGCTAAAATCTTAATATTTCCCTACTTCCCTTCAAATCATACGCTAGTAACTACGGAAATGTCAGCGGTACGACATGACATGTCAAGAAAAAAGAAAAAATCAAATCTCTCTCTACCATCCCATTTCCACTTCAAATATTCTAGACCACAGAACCTACAAAAAAATGGTAATCAGCGAGCGTGGCAAATTAGTCGTTAAGATAAAATACAACCAGAACCACATCACCGGGTAAATTTGCAACTTTCATTATCAAAATATCACAAAATATAACTAAAGGATCAGAGGGAATCATTTATGATTCATAGGTGAGAATACAAATACAGTAATACATTTCAGCATAAAAATCTTTTATTTTTTCATGAATATCACATTTTAATAGTAAGCTTTATACCACACTTCTTGGGAGGTGAAAAATCTATTTTAATATATTTGAATGGTCAATAGGCGTAGGAGGATATGATGATCATGATGATGAAAATTAAAATAAAGAAAGCACAGTGAAGGGTTGAAGGAAAGCTGGAGAGACCCTGAAGTAATGGTTACAGAGCAGCTAGTAAAGTGCTGTTCTAGCGGCACTATTCCCCTATGGAGAAATTTTTTATTTATATAAAATCGTAAATGTAGAATTAGTAGAAATTACAGGTACATTTGTTGGCTAGCTCAACATATGAAGCAAGATCAACCGATTGAAAATATGGGAAAAAATTTTAGTTGTTGATTATTAAAATGCAAGGAAATCAATAAATAAATAATATACAGATAGCTCTAAAAGTATTTCATCATGTAAAAAATAGGCATAGGATTGCTCACTAGCAGATGGGGTAGGGTCAAGAGTTCGCTGCCTAAGCTAAGGAAGTTTGATTTGCCTGCTAACGCTTCTTTTTCAAATCTTGGAGTTTTATTATACACTATCCCCAATTTAATTAAGCTTTCTCCTCTAATAGATCTTGGAAATTCTCTTACACTGTATCCCTATTCTTAGTAAGAAACGCTATGAACTTTTGATACTTAGAATCTGTGTAATGGATAAATTAAAACATATAGGTCATTGATTTTGTAAGTCACAAATCTGGCATGTAAAACAAAGGAAAAGCAGATCTACAGATTCTAAATAGGATTTTATTGCCAAGCACTTCAGAAATTACCTAGGTTCATTGGGTGATGAAGACATATCTGAATCCTCTTACTACAGGTACTTTATCTCACACATACAAAGAATGAAATAAAGAGAATAAACATAATAACACTACTTGAAAGATGAGACAGCTATGCACTTGACTATAACCTTACTTAACAGGTGATCTGTAGCAGTCTTCTTCTTACTGTATTTTAAAAACTCATTACCACACTAGTCAATTATGTTTTTGTTTCATAATCTCTATTTCCTATAGCATTTGAAGTGGAAATGAAAGGATGGGGAAAGAAATTTCTCTCATTTTAATTTCTAATGTTGCTAGATCAAGAAGCTACTACTTCTTTAGTTTAATAACTTAAAACAAAAAAGGCTATTCAAGGAAATAATCTTAATTAAAAGTAAAATCCATTAAAATCTTTGCACTGATACTCCAAGAATTTCTAAAAATACTATACACCCTGATTCCCCAAACTGACAAATGTAAAAACTACATAAACCTATGGAACTGATTAAACATTCAATAAATAACCTCTAAAATGAAAAATTTTAAGTAATTTTTATTTTTCCTAACATACTTACCGAGAATTACCTCTTCGGAGGGTCCTTGGACCTCTCTCAATCTCGACCAAGATTTCCCGTGCTACCCCCCCTATCTCGCTCCCGATAGTTCCTACCCCCGCCGCCAGGATAATTCCTGCGGCCCGGATTAGGGCAGGACACTGCTTTTCCCGGGTCAGGATCTCATTAAGTCCTCCGTTTAGCCCGACTCGGCAATAGAAGAATGGCACTCGGGGACGGAAGGGAGGGCCATTACTCAGAGGTAATTCTCGGTAAGTATGTTAGGAAAAATAAAAATTACTTAAAATTTTTCATTTGTTCCGACACGAATACTTTACCTCGAATTACCTCTTCGGAGACTTACACTTTAGGAGGCGGGAGAGCCATTCTGCCACTTGGTTAGGCACATGGTGCCTGGAGGGCTACGTAATGCGGGGGTACAGAGAGCGGATAGGGGGTAGCAGGGAAAACTTACGCTTATAATTTTAGGCTTACCTCTTGACATTTTCTCTACTGAGTCTTCTCCTGACGAAGCAGGGATGAGACTATTCACTTGTTGGGGACGTCTTCCAGCCTGCCACTACACAGCTTGGAGGGCGGCGATGACTGTCCCAATGGAGAATCCATCCAAAGACTTTCTTGAGTAGTCTTTGAGGTAGTGGGCCGTGAAGGTCGACTGGTGTGACCAAGTGCCGGCCTGCAGGATCTGGCCCACTGCCATATTTCTCTCAAAGGCCAAGGAAGTGCTCAGGCCTCTGATGTCATGGGGACGGGGAGTGCCTGGTACTGCCACCTTGTCTTCTTCATAAGCCCTAGTGATGACTTGTCTCAGCCAGAAGGAAATAGTGTTCTTGGACACTTGCTTCTTATTAACGCCTGAAGAGACGAAGAGGTTCTTGGCACCCGGACGGAGATGGGCCGTCCTTTCCAGGTATTTCCTGATCGTCCTGACCGGGCATAACTTCAGGTCGTCCATATTGCCTGTCTTGGGGATGGCTGGAAAAGAGAAACCTTCAAACCTCGGGTCCCAGACTGCTGGGTTCTGAGTCTTCGCTACAAAGGAGGGTACGAACTTGAAAGATACCTCCTTCCACCCTTGGAGTGTGCCACGTCGTAGGAGAGACCGTGGATCTCACCTACCCTCTTAGCCGAAGCTAAGGCTAGCAAGAAGACTGTCTTGAGGGTGAGATCTTTGTCCCCGATATCTCTGAGTGGTTCAAAGGTCGGACGACACAACATTTTCAGGACCTTGGCCAGGTCCCATCTAGGCACTCTCCTGGCTTGGGGAGGGCAGGATTGTTCGAAACTTCTAATCAGCATCCCTATGTGTCTTGAGGTCCCCAGGTCGATGCCTTTCAGGAGAAAGACTTGGCCTAAGGCTGCTCGTACTCCTTTAATAGCCGGGATTGGCATTCCTATTTTATCCCTAAGGTACACTAGAAAATCAGCTATGTCAGGAACCGAGGCTTTGAGAGGTCTTATTTGTTTTGTCGCGCACCCTTTCGTAAAGGCGGCCCACTTCGCCTGGTAGACTACGGTAGAGGATTTTCTTAGGTATAAGGACATCCTCTTGGCTGTGGAGGAGGAGTACCCCTCCTTCTTCAGGAGTCGCTCGATAGTCTCCAGGCGTGAAGTCGAAGAGAGAGAGGGTTGTCGTGGAACCTGAGGAAGTGCGGTTGACTCAGTAGATCTGACCTGACGGACAGAGGCCACGGAGGTTGACTCGATAGGTCTTTAGGTCCGCGAACTACTCTCTCTGTCTAGCCACCAGGGCGCTACCAAAGTCATCTGTAGGCTTCGAGCCACCTTTAATCCGCTGAGCCCATGTCTTATCAGCGTGAAAAGGGGGAAAACGTACACATCCAGATTGTCCCACTTGTTCTGAAAAGAGCCTTCTAAGGAAGCTTTCGGGGTCTGGTACAGGGGGGCAATAGACTGGGAGTTGGGCGTTGAGGTTGTTGCAAGGCGGTCAACCACCGGGGCGCCCCATCGTTGAATGATGAGCTTGGCTATTCCTGGGGGAAGGGACCATTTTGTCCCTACTATGTGGCCCATTCTGCTGAGGCCGTCGGCCAGGGCGATTTACTTTCCGGGAAAGAACCTTGTTAACATCACCCCTTGATTCCCTATCACTCAGTCTAGATTCTCTATGGTGAGATCGCCCAACTCCTTCGATTACAAGTACCCTGCTTGTTTATGTATGCCATTACCGTGGTGTTGTCGCTCATCCACGCCACGGAGTTCCCCTTTTAGCAGACTTGCGAAGTGTAGGCACGCCTTCTGGACTACTTCCAACTCCAGGACATTGTGTGGAGTTGTCTCTCCCCTTCCAACCAGGTCTCTCGTGCCGCTTCGTCGAGGGGAAGGGCTCCCCATCTCTGGTTGGAGGCGTCTGTGAACAGTAGGAACGTCTGACTAATGAGCCTGAGGTGTCATATCTTATTCTCCGAAGGGAAAAAATTCTCCCCGAAAAAAGGTCTAATGTTATTCCCCAGTAGTTCATTCCGGTGGAAGGGGATAGATTTTGCTACTTCGGGTTGATTCAGTTCCCCAGATCCTTGCCAAACTGGAGGAGACTTCTCCCTTGTTCCTCCAAGAGGACCTTTGAGGCGGGAAGAAGCTACCAGCCGTCCAGGTATCTGCTAAGGCGTATGCCTCGTTCGTGGGCCCCCCCTGCGAGAGCCGTGGGGACTCTCACGAACACTTTGGGCGTTGTTGACAGACCAAAGAAAAAGGGGTCCTGAATTGCAGGAACTGGGAACCCTATTTCACCCGGAGGAACCTCCGACCCGAGGTGTGGACCGGAATCTGGAAGTATGCGTCCTTGGGGTCGATGGTATTCTACAATCTTTCTCCCTCAAGGACAGCAGGACCGAATTCTGCGTGTCCATTTAGAAGTCCGTCATCTTGACGAACCTGTTGAGAGCTGACAGATCTATAACCGGCCTCCACCCCCCGGTCTCTTTTTCTGCCAGGAATAGGCGACTGTAGACACCTGGTCCTGGGAGAAGAACTTCTTCCATGGTACCCTTCTCTAGCATGGACAACACCTCCTCTTGAAGGGAGGTCCTCTTTAACGAGTCTTTAGGATCTAGCCATCTATCCGGTTGGCCGGAAAAGGCGTGGGTGGTTCCGTCAGGAATGGAAGTCCGTAGCCCTTCTTTAGTAAGGACACTGTCCAAGGTTCTGCTCCTTGAGCCCTCCATGCTTGCCAATGACGCCTGAGTCATCCTCCAACCCGAAGGTTGGGTGGGGATAGGGAGCCTCCCACTCTTCCCTTCTTCTAGAGGGGCGGCCTGACCTGCCTCCCCTAGAGGCGGGGTAACCCGACCTGAAGGAGCTAGAAGGCGCTGGAGCTCCCCTGTGGAGGGGCTGAGGCGTTGCGGACCAGGAGGACGAGGGCTTCTCTCCTCATAGTGCTGGTAGATGCTTGGGGTGTCGCGGCACTATCCGAGACAGATCTCTTCTAGGGTGGTCTCCTAGGAGTCGTAGGTCTGGGGACGTCAGCCTCCTTCTATTTCAAGACCTTCTCCACTATGGTTTCTCGTTCCTTCCGAGGAAACAGAGATTCTCCCCCCAAGGGAAAGCTGCGAACAGTCCAGCCAAGAGGGGACGTTTACTAAGTCCCTCGACATTATCTCCCTCATGGAGGCTCCTGCTGGCGAGAACCAGACTGGGGCTGAAGAGGCTCTACTGTCTGAAAACGCCTTGACTAAGGATGTCCTGCTGACCCCCCTTAAAGGTTGGGGGACTCCTGCAGTGTTGGCCACTACCTTGCCGACATAACCCTGCTCTAGGACCAGACCTCGGGTTAGAGGAAGTGCTAGAGACGTCTTAGGTTGTAAGGGGGAGCCGTGCTTGGGAGGTAAACTGGCCGCTCCCTACTAGGTCCCAGGGAGGCCGTCCCGCAACCGTAGGGCGCACCGTACACGGTCGGGTCTCGCCGTGTGGCGGGTGCCACCGACCCCGGGAGGCCTTTGGTTACGCTTACCCTTTCAGCTATCAATTCCTTGAAGAAAATCAAGGAATACAGTTCCATAACGCACACAACGCACGACACAAGCACTAAGGAAATGAATTAAACACCGGGTAAGGACACGGTTGAAAAGTGAACGCACAGGAACACTTGGGAGGTACACTGCGAAAAAACACAAGTCCGTACACTGGGAACACGTGGGATCACAACGCGCCAAAGGATCGAGAGTTTAACCGAGAGAGAGTGAGATGATTCGCATCTCACGACCAAGGACTTAATGAGATCCTGACCCGGGAAAAGCAGTGTCCTGCCCTAATCCGGGCCGCAGGAATTATCCTGGCGGCGGGGGTAGGAACTATCGGGAGCGAGATAGGGGGGGTAGCACGGGAAATCTTGGTCGAGATTGAGAGAGGTCCAAGGACCCTCCGAAGAGGTAATTCGAGGTAAAGTATTCGTGTCGGAACAAACATACTTTACTTCTATGAACCTGCTATGACGTTCATATTGCTTCTTCTCTAGAAGTTCATTGTATAGAAGTCAACACATAAATTTCATGAAAAAGTAATTCCATTTTCTTTGCTTTCAAGATACATGGCCCCAGTAAAGAAATGAGACAATCTAGATGTTAATGGTAAGTAGCATGCTAGCAGTTTCCCATTTTTCAGTTTTCTCCGTCGCAGCTCCAGTGTCAAAACATCCCCCTTCCAGACTGTGGTAAGTGTTTATAACATTTAAAGTTAGCTTACCTACTTAATAGATTAAAATTTCTGCACAGAGAAAGCACTGGGTTTTCAATAACCAATGTGAGGATTAAGATATCTCAAAGTTCCTCTCAGGACGTATGTTGCTGACAAGTGTTTATAGCACTGGAGAAAATGCATTGTGCAGCAGTAAAGCTTTTACATTGCATACAGTATGTTTTTTGTGGAGTTGATAAGGAGGTGACACGCCAATCTCTGCTTACCAGCCAAGTTAGAGATAAACCTGTTTGGGTTTCAACTTATCTTTAACTTCCTTAGTTATTCTCAAAGGCTAGTACACCTCTTTGGGGTACCAAATCTGACTTGCCTGGTTGGTTGCTTACACAAATGTAACGTACATAGTTGGATCTAGTGTTCCTCTAATAAAGGTTCTGAATGTTCACTGAACCTTACAGAGTTGTTTCTCTCCTGTATGAATCTTGAATTCTTAAATGACTCTAGCCTTCTGCAGCTTAACCCTTGGATTTCTGCATACCAAGCCACTCTATATAACATCTGGATTATGAGGCATAAGACCGAGTTTGTTAGCCGGATCCTTATATCCCTCCTCTAAGTAAAGTAAATGTTCTTAAAAAATTACCTTTTAATTTGGGGGAAGGCATTTCATATTGTAGATGGTTGCAAATTTCTGTTACTGGAGATGTTCCAGCTCAGCTGGTCAGTTGCATCACATGATCACTCCGGATGACAGTGCATTTTTTGTACGCTAACAAGATGGCCACTAGTTATCACAAGCCAATTTAGTGTGGTAATTTCTAACAATCTTTTTATTACTCTTTTGAGTCCGGTTTAAAAAAAAAAATATTACCGTATATTGGATTCTTTGTAATCAGTTAAGAGCTACAGTTAATGATGATAAATTGTTTAATTCTCAAAATAAATATATGTCAATGCCTTGGGTGGTGCCATTACATATGTACTGCTTTTCATCAATAAGCCTCAACATGTGTGCGACACTAACATGGCAGTTGAAAACAAGATCATTGTTAGACTTAGCATGCTGGAAATCTTATGATAAAAGTAACTTACTGTATTACCTTTTTAAGGTAGGTTTTGATGCGGCTTTTTATCAAAGTATACAGACAGGCTGTTTCTAAACTATACAGGATATGCCTTTCAATTCTTTAATTTTGTAACGAATAAGTAGCTAAATAGTTATTACTTTCAATAAGAGTGGCTACTTGGTTTGAAGATTCATTACTCTAGTTTTGTTTAGTTTCTAATCTCTCGATTGCTCTAGTTTTGTTTAGTTTCTAACTCTCAAGATGTGTTGACATATATAAGATTAATCAGTTACCTAACCTTATCATAAACTATAATGCCGTCTTTGAAGTCCTTCATTAAACTTATTTAATGAAGGGTTTGCAAGTTTATTTAATCATGGCTCTGTGTGGGTAAAAATATAAGAAGTGTTATTGAACAACTTACTTGGTAGTTAATTTTAGTATTTCAGAAGGCTTTCTTTGAGCATGGATGACTAGGCTCATTGTTTACAGATGAAATGATGACAGTAATGCCATTCTAAACTTTTTCTTTGCTACAGCCAAAGTAGTTAGATTTTTATCATATTGGGAATTTAACAGCATTAACTTTTATTTGGTAAGCTCAAAATTCAACTAGTTCTGAAATCACAGTAATATTTCAGGACTAACCTACCTTGTGTCACTCCTAACCTATGTGCTGAAGTGGTAACTAGTGGGTTATCTACACCATTCAGTAAAGGTTCTGGTGGTAATTGTTCAAAATCCTCTAACAGAGCTAAAAAATCTCTAGTTGCTAGTACCCTTTTTCAGCCTAACTATCACACTCAAGCAATTCTAACCACACTTTTAGACACTTAGATTTTGTGAGGCTGAAGACCAAGATCATAGTCTGGATCCTTATTTCTCTCTTGTTAAAATAAATACCTTTAAACAGATGCTTTTCCCTCGTGCCAAAATGTTATTCTGGATATTTTACTCCTCCATTCATGTAATAAGTTCTCCCTACTTCTACAGTATTGTTGTTTTGTGGTTAGCAATACCACTTGTAAGATTCCTTTCAACTAATGGTTCTTTCTTTTTGTAAAAATTCCCACAATTGGTTCGATTTTACCCCGTCTGAATAGCTGGGTGTGTCGTTCTCTTACAAGTTTGAACAATAACCCATTTCATCCCTCTTTTCAATAAGGTAAATGTAGGATTTAGTACCTCACCTGCTTGAATAAACCTCTCTATCACATACACCAGTTTTTATAAATAGTTGGTAGTTGTTTGGAAAACTGTGTATTTAAAAAACTAACAAAAAATTAAACTACGTAGTATTTAACATGAACTACTTATTAAAGCCAAATAAATTACTAAGTACATATTAAATTTTGGCCAAGTTTTATAACTTATTCCAAATGCAGGGTAAGGCTGGTATTTAAACTTAAAGTTGGGAACATGAGCCATTTACTCTGCTACAAGGATTATTGCCCATCTAGTCCTGAATTACAGTCTGTTCCCTGTGTTGTTACTTGTAAACATGGAACTTACAGATTATTTCAAAAAAGGTTTAATGATTTTCTTTTAATTATTTTGGCATATGTTATATAACAGATATAGATGATTAATTTTAAAATTTTAACTTCAGATAATGGTTAATCTATTTATTAACTGCCTTTAATTGCCAGTTACCTAAATTAGGTTAGGGCCATGTAATTAATTCTAGATATGAGATATCCTTCGATAAATTCAGTCGGTCAACACACCTGTGGCATTAAACATACCTTAAGAGAGTCTTTAGACGTGCGTATCACTAGACCATACACGAAACAAAAGAAATACGAGGTCATGCTCTCAGTTCTGGATAGAGAAAGTGATGCTTATTTGGAGGGATGCATCAGCATATGTGGGTCTTATAATTAAAGTAATGAACAGGTATTTGACTTGATTCATTCTTGGAAGTGCAATTCGTTCACTGTTTCGGCCATGCCGATGAAGAGGTAGTCTAACGAGAAATACAGTTTCTCACTGGGATGTCCATACTCTAGACAGTCCATGCCCATTACTGTGGATTGTATACAGGCCCAACCACCTCCCCCACCAACTTGTAATGTTAAGGAATAGTGAATACTTGCAACTTTGAAACTGAATAAGGGGAACTCCTAGTGTACAGTGTACTACTTACTATCAACTGCTAGATTCTCGTTACTTTACTGAGAGCTTGTTTCTTTTAAAAAAGAAAATGGGGAAAAAAATGGGGGTAAACATCATTAAAACAAACTTCGTGAGTATAAGCAATATGAAAATCAGGGGTGTGTAGAAATAATTTTCTTTTAATTATAATTGCTTTTTACATTAGGATATGAGATATATAAATTCATTAAGAAGGCTTGGCTTATTAGCAGTGTCATTAAGAACTAGATTATTACATCTCACCAAGCTTTTTCATAGAATTGAAGTACTGGCCAAAGGCTAAATTTTGGACTGGAAATCTGAAACATTTTCCGTGGTACAGATAAAAACTCATAAAAATATAACTGATAACATTTTAGTAACAAATTTAATTTGTACATTAGGACCCCCTTTCAGAAATACTTTAAACAAAAAACTACAAAACTACAAAAATTTCTACAACAACATCTAGTACTGAAAAAAACATTTGGTGTTTTCCAGAAAGTAGAATATGAAAAAAAATCTCAACTCATAAACTAATAAATATAACAAAGCATGTATGCTTCCCAATAAAAGGTGTACTGTATCTGTAATTAGTTCCACATAAAAACATTGACAATATCATACAACTCATACTGTTTACAGTACTTGCACATCATATAACTGAAGCAGGAAATAACTATACCATAAGGAAACATAATGCATTTTTTATCATTTTCCTTTCAGGTTAAACATCAAATCTCTCCTGTAAAATTGTGGCACAACAAAATAAAATCGCCATTATTTCACTGCTTCAGTACTAGAAAGATTTGACATTCATCACTGTACCGAGCCTTTTACTGTAAAACTTTCCCATTGCTTATTAAACAAAATTCTTGGCAAAAATAAAAGTTCTGAAACAGCAGTAGGCCTAATGTAGTAAATAAATTTCCTTGCCTTTCAGCAATTGACATTCAAACACTTACCAAGTTTTTGCAAGTCTTGGAGAGAGAATCCACTACTTCATCAATTACACGGTCCGAGACTGTTGATGCAATTGCCAAGTTCACCTCATTGACTTTGTTTAGGATAACTGATCCAGCCTGTTCCACAATGGCAGTTTCTACAAGCTGAGAGGAGAGCTGAAAATCATAAACAAAACCGTAATATACATGAAGCTCATACACACAAAGCAGCTTTTAATTTATACACATATCAATTAAATGAGTTTCTAAAATGTAATTCAAATATTTATTAATCCTTCATTCTGGGTATGTAAATAACACACCTCCCAGCCTACTACTTATTTCAATGAACCTCCCCTAGTGTTCATATCACTTCCGTCTCCTGAAGCTTAGTATGCTGACATTACCCCTGAAAAATGAAAAGTTTTCCTGTTTTCTTTCCTTCCAATATACTGCTGCCTTTAGTAATTTCTCAATAGTGTCTACCAACAATAATGCTGTATCCTACACATGTCGTTCCATCTTCTTCAGTCTAAAATTTGACTTGATAGTAATAGGGCGTGTACTCCCAATTGTAGGGTTGTTTTTGTTTGATTTCAATTATTCAAAGAGGTTTAAGATGTCTTCAATCGAATCTATTAGCAATCTCCTTGTAGAATGTTCAAGGGTATTAATTTTGGGTGATCAGGATCTGCATTATCTGCATCACGTGTTGGGGATGAGTTTGTGAATTAGAGAATCTCTGGAGGAGTGCTAAGGTCTCATTGTTTCTCTTTGGAAGTATGTATCATGGTTGCTGATTGGATTGAAAGTTAAAAGCGTAAAAGAACGCTCATTTTTAGTTCAAGGGGAAAATCTGGGTAAGACTAGTCTAGTTAATTTTACAGGGAATGATGAAGAAATGGCACTCTAGCCTATGACTGTTACATTCCAAAATAATCTAGCTTTGATAGGAACGAACTACTAAAGCTTCAACATTATTAGCTGTTTTTTTTTTTAGACCTCAAAAGACTTATAGGTCTTCAACAGACCTGTTTCAAAACCCTATCATATCTCCTCAAGTGGTGCTTAGTATTTTCAGTGCACTATTCAATATGGGTTCTGATGGTACACAGCTTATCACAGATTAAAAAGCCTCATGTAGAGCCTTAAATTCTTGATTTACTTTAGACCCTTTTTTGCTGCAAAACCCTCACATTCACATATTTCTTAAAGCTGTTTTAAAAAACTATATTGTAAGGCAGACAGATGGAAATGATGGTAGCCTGGATCTGTATATCCCTCCTCTCACTAAAGCAAGTGCCTCTAAACAATTGCTTGTTCCTTAAGTGCTAAGATGGTAGAGAGGGACATAATATCAATACTGTGGCCAAATCAAGCAGCTCTTAACAACCTCTCTTTACATACTGTATGTGGATAGTGTGGCATATCACATGATTTCCTTAAATTAAATGTTTTCCTTTTTAATTAATGTTAAGGACTTGGCTAAAACTGTTTGGTCACATTATGTTTAAATGGCTGTTAGCATAATTTACTTGCAAGCTCAACAACTAGCTCATCTCAGGTTTTCCTCTTATGGGGTAATTGTAGAGATTAATACCTCAATTATTGAAAAAGTCTTTAAATAAATGCCATCAGTTCCATTCTATGGTAAACAAACAACATGTCTTTGAAATCCTTAAATAAAGAAGACAAGCACGATGATAAAGATGAAGAACAAGAAGAAACTAACGTATCTCCATTTAGTCTTCAAGACAAGATATTTCCTAAAGACATCTAAATATGTTACTTAAGGTAAGCTATAATGTTTGTTATTCTGAGCTACCAGGAACAAATACTTCCAAAAACCACTAATACAACAAACTTTATCTTTCATTTTAGGCAAGATAGATGAATTGTTACCAAAAATACAAATAAAGGATGGTAATTTAATTACTAGTTTAATGATGAAGCCTTATACCTCCCGAACATGGATAAATTGTCCAATTAGTAAATTAGATTGCATTAATTTTTCTTAGATTTTCTGACATATCTTCTATGAAAAGATATATAGTATATGATTAGATTTAAGGTTTTAACTCCCAACCAAACCATTATTAACCTGTTAATTGCTTTACATCAATGTTACCAGCATTGATATACTGTACATCTGGAAACAAGAGGGAGACAAGATCACAACCCTATATAGAATAAAATGAATCTTATTCACTTGGACTTTAGGAGAAATAATAATTCTTCCTCGGCTGCTTTTTGGGGATATTAAACCTCTTAGTAGATCAAATAAGCATAAATCAAATGCATCAAAGTGAATGGCTGCTATACCTGCCAATATGTCTCAAAATTTGAAGTGATGGGGTTGACCACATATCAAAAATGTTTGCAACCTCACTGAACACAAACGATATATTTGTTTTTTCATCAAGGAAGGTAAATGCCCTGTAAAGATGGTGATTTTTTTTAATTCATTGTATTGAGGCGAGTGTTGGCATTGAATAACGTTTTTTGTAAACTGCCCTGTAGGGAAGATAGATTTTGTTACATGACAAGTTATATATTATTCATTGAGTGTCTAATTTGAACATTGTATTATTCAGATTTATTTTAAGCTTTTGCATAATTTTCATTGCATTATTTCTTTTCTTAGGCTAAGGTTTATTTAGATATAATAGTTCAAGCCAAGTTATATAATTTCAGGTCGTAACATTTTTGTCTTTAGGTTTTGTTCAGATTTCATTTTTTTTCCAGTGAATTATTGTGTAAATTCTATCAAACAAAGTGTTGTAATTTATAGAATATACTTATTTTTGTAAAGAGTATTATTCCAATCACCATTATTTGGGACCAGATTCCGCTCGTTTCCTGTAAAGAACCGCAGTGAATGTTAAATAAGTTTTAATAATACTTGAGTAATACCCAGTTTAGTTTGAGTATACTTAAAGAGACCTTTGGATATTCTGTATTTTATATATTGCTGTCAGGGAGTTATTTGATGATCTCTGAATTTGTATATTAATGTTTTAAAGAGTAACAGTTTTAATGTAAAAACAAACAAGGTAGTTTGGAATTCGAGAGGTTGATTAACTTGCCAGTCGTAGTATATATAATATTATATGTTTGGTTCCCAGTCACAAGTCAGAGTATATTTTTTAGTGCCCAGTTCATGGGAGCCATATCATATATTTTGGTGCCCAGACCCTTGGGATCGAGCGAGTCTGTTTTAAATATTGGTGATAACAGGGCCGTGTTTTGATTTACAGTGTTGATAGGATTTTGAGTATTGTTAGTATATTATTTTTTGGAAAGGCATTAATTAATGATAAATTACAAGATGGCCTAGTTTAATATCCAAGAGTTTTTGAATTACCAAAGTGTTCATGAATTGTCAGAAGCTAATGTAACTAAAGCTCAGTGGCTCTTTATCTTAATGGTATGTGGTGGCCATGCTACGAGTGGGATGAGTAAGGCCCAAATTAAGTGTCAAGCATAGAACCGTCGATAAACTCGGGAAAGTTGTCGGAAGAGAATATTGAAGCAGCTCGTGAACTGTTGGAGGAAGCTGAGGAAGAATTTCTAACAAAGCAAAGGCTGGTTGACCCTCAAACTGAAGGCATGAAAGCAGATAGGGATGTTGAGGCTGAGATTTGACGAATTGGTTCAGAGGAGAATTTGATCAAGTTAAAGATGGAAGAAAAAGAACGAGAAGAAGCCAGAGAAATCGCAAAACACGCAAGGTTAATGGAAGCAAGGCGAGAAGACGAAGATAGAGAAGAAAGACGACGTGTGAAAGAGATGGAAGCGAGGGAAATTGCAAGAAAGGAAGAAAGAGAGAAGACAGGAGGGAAAAGAGAGGGGACAGGAAGAAAAAGAGATGAAAGTAGTGAGGTATGCGCATGAGTTAGAGCTTTTGCAGGCCCGTCCCCAACTGAAAGCGCAGAGAGAGACACAGAAGACTCCTGCTAGGCACAAACCCGTGTTTAATGAGTGGGAAGCTCAGGAGGTTAATTCCAAGGTTCACAGAAGAGTCCCCAGATGAGTTCCTCAATCATTTTGAAACGGTCGCAGCGACGATGAAAAGGTCAGAAGATAAATGGTGTGTTTTATTGCAGAATGTGCTCTTTGGGAAGGGCTGCAGGGCTTACTTATCCTTATCTCAGGACCAGAGGATGGAGTATCTAGAAATGAAGAGGAGCATGCTGCAAGTGTATCAGATGACCCCTGAATTATAATGAAAGGTTCCAAAGTTTGAAAAAGGCCGAAAAAAAGACTTTCCTGGATTAAGCGTATAAGGTAAAACGATGTTTTAAGAGATGGACAGAGGCTGCTAACATAAAGGTGAAGGTTGATTTAGAAGAATTGATAATACTAGAGCAGTATCTATGAGGAATTCCGGAACAGATTCGAACGTACTTGAGAGAGATAGAGGTGAAGAAAATCGATAAAGCCGTTTGCTGAGTGAAGATTACAATATTATTAGTCGTAAACCCTCCTCGGGCACGTCAACCGTCATTCCGACCAAGTGTCAATTATTCGCCAAATCATGGAAACCAGATTGGAAATAACTACGGGAAAAAGTTCAACAGTTACAACGTTAGTATTACTTGTACGATCCCTAAGCAGAATGCGATGGTACCACAGCAACAAACATCGAATCGTCCTCCTTCAAGTATCATGAAAGACGTGCAAAAGGTTGATATTGTCTGTTTTAAGTGAGGCAAGAGAGGCCATATCAGTAAGGAATGTTGGTCAAACTAACCGAAAGCAGTCACCTAAGTGATTAAGGATAGTTCGGCTTAACAGAATGAGAAAACTAAAAAGCAATCAGGAAAGTAGGGAGAGGAAAATAAACCAGCCACCATCTACACGACGAACAGGACAAACCCAAACAGCATGGATGCCTTTAAACCATATATTTATGAAGGTGTGTTAGCAGCAATAGATGGGAGTGAGTGAACCCTGGTCAGGATATTGCGCGACACAGGTTTTAACCACAGTGTGGTGGTGCAGGGACCACACCCGTTGGTGGAACAGTATCACAGGGGGCTCAATTACTTTGAAAGGAATACGAGGTGAGGAGGTCACCCCTATTTGCCGTTTAAAACTGTCATGCGAGTTGGTGACAGGTAATTTTTACTTTGCGTTTAAGGATTCAATGGCTGTCGAAGGAGTAGACGTCCTGCTGGGTAATGAGGTTAGTGGAGCACCGTTTGTGCATTGTACCATTGTAATGGTGAAACCTTTGAGGTATAGTTCTAATACGACTGAACGCAAGGACTACCCATCTCTGGTTCCTAGTTGTGTTATGACTAAGAGTATGATGAAGAAAGTGGCTGCCAAAGAAGAAGAAATCGAAGGAACGACGAACTTGAAAGATTTGTTTACCGAAGAAGAGGATTCCCTTGATAGTACGCAAGAGGAGAGGTCCCCAGTAAGCCCGAGCGAAGAGGAACGACAGACAAGTGGACAAGAGGATAAAGAAAAAAATTAACCTGGAAGAAATGAATTTGGAGGATTTGTTTTCCAAAGAAGTGGATTCCCTTGATGATACGCACGAAGAGAACTCAAGATGAAGCCCAAGCGAAGAGGAACGACAGACGAGCGGACAAGTGGATGAAGAAGAAAAAGAAATTGAAGGAGCAATGAACTTGCATGATTTGTTTTCCGAGGAAGAGGATTCCCCTGATGGTAAGCAAGAAGAGAAATCAAGACTAAGCCTGAGCAAAAAGGAGCGACACACAAGTAGACAAAGAAGCAATGGACTTGGAAGAAACAGAAAATTCAACATTAGAGGTAAGACAAGTGCGTAGGAAAAGGCTGATAAGATTGCAACGGAAGGATGCAACAGAGTTATTGTACAGTGTGGTGGACGAGACAGAGGCACAGCTATTTCCGACCTGTTATCATCTTAAGGATGGGTTGCTTATGAGGAAGCATAGAACTGCCGATATCCCTGGGAAGGCCAAATGGGAATATATCAGCAAATATTAATTAACGCACCGTTGAGAAGATAGTTTATCGCGGTAGCGCACAAGACAGGACATATGGGGATAAGGAAAACGACGGAGAAGATGATGAAACACTTTTTTTCTGGCCTGACATGCATAAGAACGTGAGCCAGTTTTGCCATGCACGTCATGTATGTCAAACAGCTAAAAAGCCCTACAATGCATTAAGGAATCTCCCTTATGCCCGATGGAAGTACGAGGAGAACCCTTCAGGAAAGGACCGAAGAAAATTATACAGAAAAATAGAAGGATTGAGAGAAAACGGAAGGAGAATATCTCAAGAATTTGGGGAAAAGGATCGGCGAGATAAGAATATTTTCCCTAGAATGCATGAAGACGACGAGTCAAGGACGAACGAAGAAAAAGTTTGGTAGGAAGAGTAAGAATAGACAGATTGCAGGACCCTTCAGCAAAGGACCAGAGAAAATGTTGACATGAAAAGGGAACGATCGAGAGGAAATGGACGAAGGAAATGTCAAGGATTTAAGGAAAGGAATCGGAAAGTCAAGGAAATTTTCCTTAGAAGGTGTGAAAACGAGTCAAGGACAAGCGAAGAAAAGGTTTGGTATGAAGAGTATGAGCAGACAGCTTGCTGTAGGACGGCAGGTGTTGGTCTACGCATCGGAAAGATGATTCCCTCTCGCCAACGAGTCACAGGAACCATTCCGGATTTTGGAGGAAAGCAGTGACCGGACCTACGTTATCAAGATATCAAGAGAAAGGAAAAATCAAAGGAAGACCATATCAACTTCGAAACCAAGACTTCAAGCACCGGATTTCACCGAGAAATTCCTTATCCAAGTGGATGCGTCGGATAACGAGATTGGAGCTGTTTTATTGCAAGATAAGGAAGGAATTCTACACCATTTGCTTTTATGACGTCGAAGCTGAAGAAGCAACGAGTCAAATATACAGTTGAAAAGGAACTGTTTGCATTAGACATAGCAATAAGGAAGGTTGGAATTTATGCAAGTCGACCACAAAATGAAGAAATTGAATTATATTCAGATCATAATTTATTAACTTATGTGAATAAGATGAAAAATAAGAATCAATGGTTAAGTAGGTAGTCACTATGTTTACACCCGTATTGTATTAATGTAAATAATATATCAGGTAAAGATAACGAACATGTAAAGATAACGTGGTTGCAGATTACTTCTCTCGGGCTAAATTGATGGATTCAAACCCAAAATAAATAATCATTTTTGGGTGGAGCTATCTAACGAAGCTGTACTAGTGTAGAGTGAATATCGTAATTTATTATTAATTTCATTATTATTTCGTATATTGTTTTCATTTCTGCATTGAAGAGATGCTACCCAGCCCGTAAAATGAGCCTCTCTCATGTAGATATAAGAATTTTATTTGAATTACGTAAGACTTTCGTCGTGAATTTCATTGTATTCTTTGTTCAAGTTAGTACAGTATATGTGAATTTTCATAATTCTTAAGAATTAACTTTTATTTCACGTAAGTTTACTGCAAAGTCTTACGTAGTCTGCTTGAAAGTGTTGTAGGATTCATGCGAGATATGAATAAGGGCTTATGTAATGTTCTTTTATATTTTATGGTATATTGTGTCATGTTTGAGAGAATATTCAGAACATGTGCTTTGGAAGTTTCTCTACCATGTGCTTTAGAAACTTTGCGAAAGTCTGGTGAGAGGATGTTATCTTCTTTTTTTTTATATACAGTACAGTATATCGGGGACAAAGGGTGGGTGGAGCTAGTTGGGAAATTCGTCTCGCAGGTGCGTTGGTATGCATCTGAGAGTTGCCTGAAACCCCTTGATTTGCCTCTTGATACTTTTATCTAGCTGGAAACTCTGACGCCCTTCGGCACGATTCCCAAATCCTTTGGAAACTTCTGGATATAGAAGCTAGGTTTGATATAAAAAGGGGACATCTAGGATACAGCTCAGATAGACATAGAGCTCGATATAGAACTGCCAACTGAGGATAGCCTCCTTCCCTTATTCCTCTCTCACGCTCGCAATTCAGTGTATTATCAAAAGTCTTTAGTACATTTTAGTGGGTCCTCTCCTATGTGACTCTGTGCCCCAAGGCAAGTTTTGTGCCGTAAAGATAGTGATTTTTTTAATTCATTGTATTAGGGCGAGTGTTAGCATTGTATAATGTTTTTTGTAAACGGCCCTGTAGGGAAGATAGATTTTGTTACGTGATCAGGTTATATATAATTCATCAAGTGTTGAACTTGAACATTGTATTATTCAGATTTATTTTAAGCTTTTGTGTAATTTTCATTGCATTTTTTCTTTTCTTAGGCTAAGGTTTAGAGATAATAGTTCAAGCCAAGTTATCATATAATTTCAAATCGTAACATTTTTGCCTTATCTAAGTTTTGTTCGGATTTATTTTTTACAGCGAATTATTTTATTATTGTGTAATTTCTTTCAAAATGTTATAATTTATAGAGAATAAAAGTGAACCCTCGCTACTTCGTGGTTCGACCATCGCGGATTCACCACTTCGCGGGTTTTTTCCATAACCCATATATATATACATATCGCGGATTTTCCGGAAATTTCGAAAATACCGCGAAATCTGAAGACCCCCAAATACGATATTTTGTTACCTGTAATTCCATTAATACTGTAATTAGTAATATCTGCTCTTACTGATTGTTCATTGCATTACTTATGATATATAATTTAGCACAGAAAGAAATAAAACACGAAAAGAGAATGTGATCATACGATAATACAGTACTGTATACAGTATGTAGTAAAATTAAATCTAATATGAAACGCAAATCAGATGCAGTCATACCATATTAGAATGGTGTAAGGCTGCTGATGGCTACTATACTACAAATGTAATGGATGTGCATCTTTTCCATGATTCTTTTGTATGTATACGTACGTAGTACTGCATCCAATAATATTCTTTGTTGCAAAAATCACATTTCGAATAAGCGTACGAGAGAGAGAGAGATAGAGAGAGAGAGAGAGAGAGAGAGAGAGAGAGAGAGAGAGACACATCCTACAAAAGAATAAAATAGCATACGTAAAGCTATTACGTGTATTATTATTGTTATTATTATTATTATTGTTGTTGTTAATAAAATTATTATTGTTATTATTATTATCATTATTATTATTATTACTGTATTACTGTATTATTATCATACGATAATTCAGTACTGTATACAGTATGTAGTAAAATTAAATCGAACATGAAACGCAAATCAGATGCAGTCATACAATATTAGAATGGTGTAAGGCTGCTGATGGCTACTACTGTACGTAATACAAATGTAATGGATGTGCTTCTTTTCCATGAATCTTTTGTATGTATACGTACGTAGTACTGCATCCAATAATATTCTTTGTTGCAAAAATCACATTTCGAATAAGCGTACGATAGAGAGAGAGAGAGAGAGAGAGAGAGAGAGAGAGAGAGAGAGAGAGAGAGAGAGAGAGAGAGAGAGAGAGACACACATCCTACAAAAGAATAAAATACTGTAGCATACGTAAAGCTATTATTATTATTGTTATTATTATTATTATTGTTGTTGTTGTTAATAAAATTATGATTGTTATTATTATTATCATTATTATTATTATTATTATTACAGTACTGTACTGTATTATTATCATTATTTATTATTATTATTATTAATACTGTACGTACGGTATGCGCGGGGTATCTTGTATGAGTTGGTAACCTACGCATCATATACTGTAAGACAGGTTGTGATTGGTTCAAGCGCTGATAGATGACGAATCAGAACTCAAGTTTTGTTATCTAGCCTGTGATTGGTGTTTTGCCCTCATCTCCAGCTTCCAGCATCTAGGTTCTCGCGGGCCCGGGTCGTCCACTCTCTGTTCCCGCGTATCGCTGAGTAGACGTTCTTAAGTTTGTGAAGTTTAATCTGTGCTGTGTGCGACCTTTTTAAGTTGAACTTTTTGTCAAATCCTACTGTACAATGCCTCCCAAGCGTTCTGCTTCTACTAAGGCTGGTAGTGAGCCTAAACGCCACTGAAGGATGATGACGATTGCTGAGAAGGTTACGCTTCTCGATATGTTAAAAGATGGTAGAAGTTACGCGTACGCTGCGCGCCATTTTGGGATCAACGAATCTACTGTTCGCTATATCAAGAAGGACGAGGCGAACATTAGAAAGACGGCTGCAATCACCTTTAGCAGATCAGCGAAGCGAGTCGTTACAACGCGTAATAAAACGATCGTACGCATGGAAGGTGCTTTAGCTGTGTGGATTGCCGACTGCCGGAAGAAGAACATAGCCTTGGATACAAACACCATCCGAACAAAGGCCTTGAGCTTGTATCAGAATTTTGCTGCAAAGGAACCTCAAGACGACGATGGCAACCATGCTGAAGAAGATGATGATGCAGATGATCCTCAACCAGGGACATCCACTGATTCCCAGCCTCAGAAACAACGTTTTTCCGCCAGCAAAGGATGGTTCGCGAAGTTTCAGAAACGCTTCGCCCTGAAAAGCGTTTCCCTGCATGGGGAGGCTGCTTCGGCTGACACTGCCGCTGCTGAAACTTACGTGAACCAGACGTTCAAGAATATTATCGCCGAAGGTGGATACAAGCCGGAACAAGTTTTTAATATGGATGAGACCGGCTTGTTTTGGAAGAGAATGCCGTCGCGAACTTTCCTGTTCAAAGAGGAAGCCAAAGCCTCTGGCTTTAAAGCATTCAAGGATCGCGTTACCCTCATGATGTGTGGCAATGCTGCTGGATTTATGCTAAAGCCGGGGCTTATTTATAAGTCGAAAAATCCTCGCGCTTTGAAAAATAAGAATAAGAATCTCCTTCCCGTGTACTGGATGCATAATCCAAAAGCATGGATTACGAAGATGCTGACCTCCAACTGGTTCCACCAGTGTTTCATCCCGCAAGTCAATGAATATCTCGTAGAGAAGGGCTTGCCATTCAAGATCCTTCTCCTTATGGATAACGCTGGTGGACACGCAACTGACCTGTCGCGTGAGGGCGTTCAGGTTGAGTTCCTGCCACCGAACACCACGTCATTAATTCAACCGATGGACCAGGGGGTTATCAGGGCGTTCAAGGCCCTCTACACGAAGAATACCTTGGCGGACCTCGTTGCGTGTGTGGATGCTGCCCAAGAGGATGAGGATGAAGATTTCAACTTGAAGGCGTACTGGCGGCAGTACACCATAGCCACGTGCCTGAAGAATATTAAGAAGGCACTTCAAGAGATGAAACCTGCAACTGTGAATGCGAGCTGGAAGAAGTTGTGGCCCGAGATTGTTTACGACGACGAGGGATTTACACCTGCTGAAATCCAACACTCTGCAGTACGCAAATCTGTGCAGTTGGCTGCCATAATTGGAGGTGACGGGTTTGGCGACATGACGACTGAAGACGTCGACGAGTTGTTGGACTGCCATTCCCAGCCCCTAACTGACGCAGACCTCCAAGACCTGACGAAATCGGCAAGCGAAGAAGAGAGTGAAACCCAGGAAGAGACCCAAGAAAATGTCGAAGAAACGGGCTTAACACTAGAACGGCTTGCCAAGGTCTGCAACCATATAAAGGAGGTGAAAGAAATGTTGCAAGAGTGGGACGAGGATATGGTTCGGTCGATGCAATTCTGCAACAAGGTTGATGACATAATGACTCCCTACAAGATGCTCTTAGATCGAAAAAAGAAGCAGCGGCAACAACTTCCGATCACAATGTTCTTCCAGCCTCGCAAAAAAGAGCCAGTTCCTCCTGCTACTACGCCTTCGGAAGAAATTGAAGAAGTTGAAGAGGTGTCCCAGGAAAAGACACCTCCGTCTGAAGAGACGTAAAATACTACCTGGCTGCACAGTAGAACACATCATCAGCTTCATCATCATCATTTCTACTGTGCAGCAAATTCATCGCCATCATCATTCAAGTTTTTCTTGAACTTCTTTCGTGGTGAGTACAGTAACAATCTTTATTTTTTTACTTTAATATTCTCACATTCTAATACTGTATTTGTGCCTGTTTTATAGTTTAGTACTGTACTGTATGCATTAAGTTAAAGGGAAGGTTTTAAAAGTCTACATGTTGTAACCTATCATATTTTTTTTGTTTAAAATTTACATTTACGTACGTAAAACAATCACTCTCTCTCTCTCTGTCTCTCGTAAATTGATTTTTTTTGTTTAAAATTTACATTTACAGTACGTACGTAAACAATCAATCAATCAATCTCTCTCTCTCTCTCTCTCTCTCTCTCTCTCTCTCTCTCTCTCTCTCTCTCTCGTAAATTGTTTTCCTGCTTTGCTACGTACAATATGTACTGTACAGTACTGTATGATTTTATATAGATACGGTAAATTATATTTGTAAGGTAACATATTTTGTAAATGCTTTTACTGTAAATACTGTACTGTATCATTATCTATCACTATCATCATGCGCGTTAAATGCCTTGTTTGTTCTGAGCGTGGTTGTTTACTGAGCGTACAGTACTTTATGACGCCGTCGTTTCAGGCGGCGTCATTAAGAAAAACATTTCATTTGGAAGTCCTAAGAAAAATAAAGTAAAACATTGGTAATAAAAAAATCAACATACTGTATAATCAATATAATCGATGCAAAAACTAACCTATACATGTACTGTATGTGTACACTAAATGAGTTTGTTTCTTCATTATGATCAGAGATGAACATAAACAAAACATTGGTTGCCATTTTTTATCGTGCTTTTTAGGTGTTTAGGAAACGCATGATATAAAATTGCCTTTAATATTTGTGCCTGTTTTAGTTTAGGGTGCTGTAGTACATGCATTAAGTGTTCTGTACATTAAAGGGTAGTTTGTTAACAGTACTACGTACAAGGGAAGGTTTTAAAAGTCCGAATATACATGTTAAATAAATAGGTAAATATGATGTCACTACTTCGCGGAATTTCACCTATCGCGGCCGGGTCTGGAACCTATCTACCGCGATAAACGAGGGTTCACTGTATTCACTTTCGTAAAGAGAGTATTAATACAATGATCATTATTTGGGACCAGATTCTGCTCGATTCCTGTTAAGAACCACAGTGGGAGTTAAATATATTTTAATAATACTTAAGAGTAATTACCCAGTTCAGTTTGAGTGTACTTAAGAGACCTCTAGATATTCAGTTTTTATATACTGCTGTCTCAAAATTCATGTAATAATATTTTCAAGTGTAACAGTTTTAATGTAGAAGAAAACAAGGTAGTTTGGAATTCGAGAGGTTGATTAACTTGCCAGTAGTATTATATATAATTTTATATGTTTGGTTCCCAGTCACATGTCGTTGAGAGTCTCTAAGCTAGGGGGTGTTGGGGAGGTTGAGTAATGCCTCCTGTAGGGAATGTAACTATTGACAAGAGAGAGTTGCGAGATATTTTATATAGAAACAAAAACAGACTAAAATAGCTTTTACACAATCAGAAATAATGGCTAGAATCCCCAAAACTTCACTTTAGAAAAGAGGAGGAGGGGCTAATATCAGGGAGAGGAAGAGATTTTTCAGTAAAATTTCCCAAGTGTGAACTGTGTGTGATATATGACCATGTGCTATACTCTTTCGTAAGATATACGAGTTATAAGAGTAATTTTAAAGTAATCTTAACCTCCATATGGTTTATATTTGTAATGACATATCTAAATGTCACCGTCAGTATCACCAGGCATGTTTTTGACACATAAGATCATCGTAGCAAAGGGGTTAATTTCATATAATAAAGGTATAAATCTATGCTGAATTCTATGCTAAAGTAGCTAGGATTAAATTTTTTCATATTAGGCACTGTATTAGGTACTGTATATGTAATCAAGACACTAATAGTACTCCAGTTAAGATGATACTTGAGTAATTCAAGAACAATAGAAATAATTTTACTTACCTGTGACTTGGCCATGCATGCAGCTCTCACATCATCCACCACCTTCTCCTCGCTTAAAACATTTGGACACTTGTCCTGAGCTGACCTCACCATACTCTCCACAGTATCCTGTCAGGAAGATATAAAAGTTATCAAAATTAGTTACATACTATCAAGATGATACCATTAACCAGTGTTGAATTTTGTCAATAAAAAGTTATAAAAACTGTATTACTGTCATCACTATGAACAGGTTTCATTTTCCCTGTATTACTGCACGATTCTTTTTCCCAACATTCTACAAAAAAATCAAGGGCAGTATTAAAAATTCCCAACTTTTAAAGGTGTACTATCACTCTCAATATTCATCGTTTATAATCATTGAGGTAGTTAAATACTGTAAAATTTTCATTAAAATACAATACTACTTATATATTACATAAATACAGTAACTTGAAATTTATTTTTAATAAAACCAATAGACTTTTGAGGGAATGGTAAAAATGTGGAGAGAACTTCTAGGCCATATATCAAAGCTTCCAGCCACTGCAAAGAATAAGGAAATGTTTCACTTTGTTTTCATAGATGGAAGAGTCGAGAATAACTTACTTCCAGATAACACAGCAAATTATAGCCTATTTCTAGATGGCTGAGCAAAACATAACCTATTCTAGCTGGCAGAGCAATAAGTAACCTATTTCTAGATGGAAAAGAAAAGAATTTCTGTGACATTTAACAAATACAAAAAGCTAAATCAGTATATAGATAAAAAATTATATATCAAAATGGCAGCAGCCAAAAACTACAAATTCATCGACAGTTCAACTCTTCACATAGAAATAAAAATGAAAGCTAAACACTGAAAAACACTTTCAGTAACTATCAGATAGTTTAAGGGAACCAGCCACCAGAATTTTTCATTGATATTTTTTCGGACATCGAAAAACAAGATACAGTACTTGGTATGTGGAGGATAACATTTCATATAACATGCCAAGAACTTTCATTTGATTATTTTGATAAATAGCGGAGATATCTTATAGCTCTCTTTTTCCCTATGATATCACCCCCAATAAAGTCTCCTTTCTTGACTTGTGTATCATTTATATGGCTATTTTGGTATTCTGGTAATGATAAAAAATTTTCTAATACATCCGAGTCATCCGCATCTCAAGGAGAGTTCCCAACCGTCACGATATTACTTCAGAGTAGAGTAATTGTGCCAATTTGTTCACTTTTGTGAACATAGCTCTGCAAGTTTTACAAGTGCTTTTCACCGTCCTTTAATAATTTCAACAAACACGTCAAAAGCAATAAACACACCAAGTAACAGCAGAAGACATCTTCATTTGGCATGAAATAGGAGAAAGATAATCTGAGTCAGATGCATCATGGGATACTGTGTGGAGTATTAGATAATTCACGAACAAGAACAAACAAGGCTTTTCTCTCATCTTGTATCAGAGCCCTAATGGTAAGAAGACAATCAAAGGTAGAATCATCCAAGTCTGCATTCAGGTAGACCGAACACAAATAGTAATTATGGATGCCACAAACTTTCATTACCTGATCTCATGACATCCATACTCATAGCAGGACTCATGAGAAGCAGGGTACTCAGTTCGCCATTCATTTCCCATGCCCTAAGAATGGCATCCCATTTCAAAATTATTGGTTTCTTAAAAATCATATATTAAGGAGTTCAGAAGAGTGCCTCATTTGAGAAACCATAGTTTCTGAGCATAAAAGAATATCATTCTGTATGGAGACAAATGTAGGGTCCTGAATATGGCATGCAGTCCATGAATATTGCAACACAGTAGACAACACTAGTAAAGTCTAAGAAGTACTTGGTCCCGGACTTCACTCAAAGTCTCTAGAAAAGATAAGAATTACAAGCTATAAATAAAGATTCATTATACTTGGAAACAAACTTAAAAATAATGATAAAAATATGTACAGAAATATATATAAAGGGATTGATACAGTCAATAGACTAAAGATAAAATGTCTGACAAAATTAGTCAACGTGGCAGAGCCGACACACCATGCAAGGCTAAGTACGCTCTTGGGTAGCAATCTAAACTGAAAGGAGGACAGTTAGGATGGTTTTGAAAGTGAATACTTCTGAGGAAGATAATGAAACAGATAAGGAAAAGGCAACCTCTTGATAAACCACAAGGAATCCATGGCCCTTCCAATAAGCCTGCGCAACATATTTCAAATAAACAAAAGGAAGAGAAACCAGATAGAATAATGTGCCCAAGTGTACCCTCAAGCAAGAGAACTAACATAAGACAGTGGAAGACCATGATACAGAGGCTATGGCACTAAGAAAGTAAAAGACCATAGTAAAGAGGCTATGGCACAAAGACAGTGTTAGACCATAGTACAGAGGCTATGGCACTAAGACAGTGAAAGACCATGGTACAGAGGCTATAACACTACCCAAGACTAGAAAACAATGGTTTGATTTTGAAGTGTACTTCTCCTAGAAAACCTGCTTACCGAGTGGAAAGTAGCCACTGAACAATTACAGTGCAATAGTTAACCCCTTAAGTGAAGAAGAATTATTCGGTTATCTCAGTGTTATGAGGTGTTTGAGGAAAGAGGAGTGTGTGCAAAGAATAGACCAGACTATTCTGTGCATGTGTAGGCAAAAATACTACCTGTCACAAGAGTTTACTCACATAAGTGTCCAACCAGCAGTAACGTCTCATATGATAATCCCAAGAAAGGGTAGTGATGAAGAAATAGAGGAAAAGAAGGCTAGATATCCTAATGTCACAAAAAAAATATTATGGGGTACAACTGTTAACTTAAACTATGCTATCTGTCCTGTGTGGAGGGGGCTCACTACACCAATTATTGGGCAGCTACCACAGGTCCAACAGAAAAGGTGCCTAGAGACCTATGGCTGTAGTTCTTAAGTTCTTAAAATAGTCAACAGTAAAGATGGTTTGTCTCATCCACTTATGGAAAGCCATAGTTCCAGCAATTCCTGACATCATGGCCTTTGGGAGTAGAAGGCAAAGAAGGATCTTCCTGAGTCTTGTACGCTTGCATGATGGTTTCCTGAAACCAGAAAAATATAGGGTTTTTGCTTACTTTCTTCTTTGTACTACCTGTACTGACGAAAAACTTCTGTACTTGCGGACGACAATGTTGTATACGCTTCAAGTAAAGACGTACTGCCTATTAAGGAGAGTAAAGAATAATCCATATACAGTAGCTGGTAGTCGTCTACTTACGACCCAGATATGGACCGAGTGAAGTGTCGTAACTCAATCTGGACCTTTGCCAAACTTAAATGAATTTTTGGTAGATTTATTATGCTTTGTCAAAATACTGTAATCTTCTTAGTCATATTTTGTCAATATTATCTTACCGTACAACATTATTTCCTTTTTCTGTTTCATAAGATATCATATGATTTCTTATTGTATTGTATTTTTCAATTTTGGAAGCATTTTAACAAGTAACAATTACTGACTCTTAGTTTACCTTTTGTTTGCATCAGCTGATCTCCGAGTCCCTCTACTGCGTCAAGAAAATGCTCACATATGAATAAGAAGTATCGTTTACATAATTTCTTATTTAAAATTTCTTCATTATGACCATTACATCAGCACTAATATGTTATAGATATCAGTTTTTATACAGTTTGTTTATAGATATTATTATTAGTTACCTTATGAATACATAAAAAAATCTCTCTCTCTCTCTCTCTCTCTCTCTCTCTCTCTCTCTCTCTCTCTCTCTCTCTCGTTCGTATATACATAATACTGTATGAAAGGCAATTACTCAATTTGTCAGTTCACCATCCGCCAGTAATATGACATCACCAGACATACAGTACTTTTTATTTTTTAAATCTAAAGCAAGTAGTACTGTACTCATAACAGCTGATACAAACCACTGAAATACATGGTACCAATACTCAATGTTTCGATGATGGGAATAATAATACCCGGTAACGAACCGTAAGGAAATCACTCTCCTTCCGCCAAAAATATGACACCACCAGACAGGTGATATGAATGACAAAAAATGACTTGCGAAATAGGTAAAACCCTTCTCTGTTTTTCTAACAAGAAATAAAAGAAAATACAGTACTAAATAACAAAGCAAGAGTATCTATTCTTTATAATATACAGAAAATATATTACCTCCAAGAAAATATTTGTCCTATTAGTGTACTTTCATTAGATACATATCCATCTACTATCAGAGACGGAACAAAAGAAATAAAACTATCGTAAAATATGAGATTCTGTCCTAGTTGTAGAGTAAAATTTATGATAAATAGTATTCATAACAACATATACAGTCCCGTGAAATACTTTGTATCACTACTCGACATTTTGATTATGGGAATACTAACATTAAGTGATACCCTATTGTAAGTAAATTGCTCTACTTGCCCGCTTGTTTTCCACCAGAAGTATGTCACCAGATATATGAACTCGACAGATATTAAATCTTTTTAATATCATTTTTTTTTATCAAAAATGGATAATGTATACAGTGAACCCTCGCTACTTCGCGGTTCGACAATCGCGGATTCACCACTTCGCGGGGTTTTCCCATAACCCATATATATATACATATCGCGGATTTTCCGGAAAATTCGAAAATACCGCGAAATCTGAAGACAACCAAATACGATATTTTGTTACCTGTAATTCCATTAATACTGTAATTAGTAATATCTGCTCTTACTGATTGTTCATTGCATTACATATGATATATAATTCAGCACAGAAAGAAATAAAACACGAAAAGAGAATGTGATCATACGATAATTCAGTACGTAGTAAAATTAAATCGAACATGAAACGCAAATCAGATGCAGTCATACCATATTAGAATGGTGTGTACTGTAATGGATGTGCTTCTTTTCCATGAATCTTTTGTATGTATACGTACGTAGTACAGTACTGCATCCAATAATATTCTTTGTTGCAAAAATCACATTTCGAATACTGTAAGCGTACGAGAGAGAGAGAGAGAGAGAGAGAGAGAGAGAGAGAGAGAGAGAGAGAGAGAGAGAGAGAGAGAGAGAGAGAGAGAGAGAGGCGTAAAATAGCGTACGTAAATTTTTATTATTATTGTTATTATTATTGTTGTTGTTGTTGTTGTTGTTAATAAAATTATTATTGTTATTATTATTGATCATTATTATTATTATTATTACTGTACAGTATTATTATCATTATTTATTATTATTACGGTATTGTACTTAATCTACGTACGTTCAGTATGCGCGGGGGCATCTTCTATGAGTAACCAACGCGCCATAGTACTGTAAGACGGGTTGTGATTGGTTCAAGCGCTGATAGATGACGAATCAAAACTCAAGTTTTGTTATCTAGCCTGTGATTGGTGTTTTGCCCGCATCTTCTACCCGCAGCATCAAAGTTCTCGCGGGGCTGGATCGTTCACTTTCTCTTTCCGCGTATTGCTGAGCAGACGTTCTTAAGTTTGTGAAGTTTAATCTGTGCTGTGTGCGACTGTTTTAAGTTGAACTTTTTGTTGAACTTTCTGTTACAATGCCTCCCAAGCGTTCTGCTTCTAGTAAGGCTGGTAGTGAGCCTAAACGCCACCGAAGGATGATGACGATAGCTGAGAAGGTTACGCTTCTCGACATGTTAAAAGATGGTAGAAGTTACGCGGCCGCCGGCCGCCATTTTGGCATCAACGAATCCACCGTTCGCTACATCAAGAAGGACGAGGCGAACATTAGAAAGACTGCTGCAATCACCTTTAGCAGATCAGCGAAGCGAGTCGTTACAACGCGTAATAAAACGATCGTACGCATGGAAGGTGCTTTAGCTGTGTGGATTGCCGACTGCCGGAAGAAGAACATAGCGTTGGATACGAACACCATCCAAACAAAGGCTTTGAGCTTATATGAGAATTTTGCTGCAAAGGAACCTAAAGACGACGACGGCAACCATGCTGAAGATGATGATGATGCAGATGATCCTCAACCAGGGACATCCACTGATTCCCAGCCTCAGAAACGTTTTTCCGCAAGCAAAGGATGGTTCGCGAAGTTTCAGAAACGCTTCGCCCTGAAAAGCGTTTCCCTGCATGGGGAGTCTGCTTCCGCTGACACTGCAGCTGCTGAAACTTACGTGAACCAGACTTTCAAGAACATTATCGCTGAAGGTGGATACAAGCCGGAACAAGTGTTTAATATGGATGAAACCGGCTTGTTTTGGAAGAGAATGCCGTCGCGAACTTTCCTGTTCAAAGAGGAAGCCAAAGCCTCTGGCTTTAAGGCATTCAAGGATCGCGTTACCCTCGTGATGTGTGGCAATGCTGCTGGATTTTTGTTAAAGCCGGGGCTTATTTATAAGTCGAAAAATCCTCGCGCTTTGAAAAATAAAAATAAGAATCTCCTTCCCGTGTACTGGATGCATAATCAAAAAGCATGGATTACGAAGATGCTGACCTCCAACTGGTTCCACCAGTGTTTCATCCCGCAAGTCCATGAATATCTCTTAGAGAAGGGCTTGCCATTCAAGATCCTTCTCCTTATGGATAACGCTGGTGGACACGCAACTAACCTGTCGCGTGAGGGCGTTCAGGTTGAGTTCCTGCCACCCAACACCACGTCATTAATTCAACCGATGGACCAGGGGGTTATCAGGGCGTTCAAGGCCCTCTACACGAAGAATACCTTGGCGGACCTCGTTGCGTGTGTGGATGCTGCCCAAGATGACGAGGATGAAGATTTCAACTTGAAGGCGTACTGGCGGCAGTACACCATAGCCACGTGCCTGCAGAATATTCAAAAGGCACTTCAAGAGATGAAACCTGCAACCGTGAATGCGAGCTGGAAGAAGCTGTGGCCCGATATTGTTTACGACGACAAGGGATTTACTCCGTCGGAAATCCAACACTCTGCAATACGGAAATCTGTGCAGTTGGCTGCCATAATTGGAGGTGACGGGTTTGGCGACATGACGACTGAAGACGTCGACGAGTTGTTGGACTGCCATTCCCAGCCCCTAACTGACGCAGACCTCGAAGACCTGACGAAATCGGCAAGTGAGGAAGAGAGTGAGGGTACCCAGGAAGAGACCCAAGAAAATGTCGAAGAAACGGGCTTAACATTAGAACGGCTTGCCAAGTTCTGCAACCATATGAAGGAGGCGAAAGAAATGTTACAAGAGTGGGACGAGGATATGGTTCGCTCGATGCAATTCTCAAATAAGGTCGATGACATCATGACTCCCTACAGGATGCTCTTGGATCGAAAAAAGAAGCAGCGGCAACAACTTCCGATCACAATGTTCTTCCAGCCTCGCAAAAAAGAGCCAGTTCCTCCTGCTAGTACGCCTTCGGAAGAAATTGAAGAAGTTGAAGAGGTGTCCCAGGAAAAGACACCTCCGTCTGAAGAGACGTAAAATACTATCATTGACTGCACAGTAGAACACATCATCAGCTTCATCATCATCATTTCTACTGTGCAGCAAATTCATCGCCATCGTCATTCAAGTTTTTCTTGAACTTCTTTCGTGGTGAGTACAGTAACAATCTTTATTTTTTACTTTAACCTGTTTTATAGTTTAGTAATGTACGTACTGTATGCATTAAGTTAAAGGGAAGGTTTTAAAAGTCTACATGTTGTAACCTATCATATTTTTTTTGTTTAAAATTTACATTCGTACGTAAAACAATCTCTCTCTCTCTCTCTCTCTCTCTCTCTCTCTCTCTCTCTCTCTCTCTCTCTCAAATTGTTTTCCTGCTTTGCTACGTACAAGTACTGTATAATTTATATTTGTAAGGTAACATATTTTGTAAATGCTTTTACTGTAAATACTGTATGTACTGTATCATTATTTATTACTATCATCATGCGCGTTAAATGCCTTGTTTGTTCTGAGCGTGGTTGTTTACTGAGCGTACACGCCGTCGTTTCAGGCGGCGTCATAAAGAAAAAGATTTCATTTGGAAGTCCTAAGAAAAATACGTAAACTAAAACATTGGTAATAAAAAAATCAACATACAGTACTGTATAATCAATATAATCGATGCAAAAACTAACCTATACATATATGTGTACACTAAATGAGTTTGTTTCTTCATTATGATCAGAGATGAACGTAAACAAAACATTGGTTGCCATTTTTTATCGTGCTTTTTAGGTGTTTAGGAAACACATGATATAAAATCGCCTTTAATATTTGTGCCTGTTTTAGTTTAGGGTGCTGTAGTACATGCATTAAGTGTTCTGTACATTAAAGGGTGGTTTGTTAACAGTACTACGTACAAGGGAAGGTTTTAAAAGTCCGAATATACATGTTAAATAAATAGGTAAATATGCTGTCACTACTTCGCGGATTTTCACCTATCGCGCCCGCGTCTGGAACCTATCTACCGCGATAAACGAGGGTTCACTGTATTATCAATAAAAGAACATACAAACTTACCAAGATAAATTATTTCATTTTTATAAAAGAAAAGATTATTTGTAAGGAAATATTTGTCCTATTAGTGTATTACAGTATTTCCAACAGACTTGTGGCATCATCACAGTGAAAAAGCGGTCATAAAAGCAAAGTCGCAAGTCACACCGGTCATAAACTGACGACTACTGTACTTGTACAAGTTACCTCCCTTAGAGAGGTTATGGAGGAGAGAAATTGGTTGTCATTACTTGATGGATTCTGTTTTTTTGCACCAAATGAGGTACATAGAAGAACGATAGTTGTCTCCACCTCATGGTGCGAAACCAGGTAGGTATGAGAGTCTGTGACGTTCACTTTCTCGCTTAGAAGACGTCAAGGCTAGTAAGAACACAGTCTTAAGGGTAAGATCTCTGTCTTGAGGACTTAAGGGCTCATAAGCTGCCAACTTAAGGGAATGAAGAACCTTAACCATAAACCAAGCTGTGGGTTTGATTTCAGAGGAGGGCAAGTCTGTTCAAAACTCCTCGTCAGAGCCGATAATTCCCACATTGGAGAAGCAATTCACCACTACAACTGAGAAAAGTTTCTCCTCCCGTAAGAAAAGTAAAAAGTTTGCAATCCAGATAATAGTGGCCTCAAGGTTAGCAATGTCCCTTCCTCAATACCAATCACAGAAGAGGGACCACTTTGCCTGGTAGAGTGCTATGGAGGGTTTACAGAAATACCCAGACATCATCTTAGCAGTCAGTCTTGAAAATCCTTTCTCTCGGAGGAGATCCTGGCTAACCTCTAGCCATGAAAAGACAGGCAAGACACTGCTGTGTGAAACTCTTGACGTGTGACTGATGTAGAAGCGTTGGCCAATCCAGTAGCTCTCTTGGCACGTGTATGAGAAGACTTCGAAGGTCTGAATAACACTCTACACGAGGCAACTTACATTACTCAAAGATCCCTGAATATGATGTCTGTTCAAGACTCGCTGTATGAGGTTGAAGGGGGGGAGGCATACATGTCTAGGCTTTCCAAAGGGTACTGGAATGCATCTTCTATCACCACTAACAGGCTTGGAACTGGTAAGCAGTAAACTTCCAGCTTGTTTTTCAGGTGAGTGACAAACATATCGATGATTGAGGAACCCCACAACGTTGGAAGTTCCCTCACTACTAGAAGACTCAAAAATCATTCTGAGCCAATTATCTTACCTAGTCAATTCAGATAGTCTGCTATCACATTCCGCTTCCTCGAAATAATGCGAACCAAGATGTATACTGAGTGAGCTGATGCTCACTGATGCATCTTGACAGCCAGTTGGTAATAAGTCCAGGACACCAAACCTCTTTGCTCATTGATGTAAATCACTACAGCCGTGTTGTCACTCATCAACGTTACTAATTGACCCCGAAGGGTGTCGAAGTGGATTAACGCTTAATATGATACTTTTAGATCTATGTAATTGACATGAAATGATATGTTCTCCTGTGACCACAAGACCAGAGATGTAATGGTCTCTGATGTGCTCCCCATCTCTGCCAGGATGTGTCTGAAAACAGAAGAAATCCTTGAGGAGAGAACTGTAAAAAGGAATCTTTTCAACAGGTTCTTGTCCTGCATTCACCAGTACAGATACTTCCTGACATCCTGGGGAACGCTGACCAGATTGGAGAGGCAATTCGTCTTATGACACCATTGAGATTTCAGGGGCCATTGGACAGATTGAAGGTGCATCGGACCAAGCTGAACTAACTTCTCCGAGATGAGAGATGACCCAGGAGCCTCTGCCACTGTTGAGCCAGTAGGGCTTCATACTTGAGAAACATTGCTGTAACCTGTCTGAAGGTATTTATTCTGTCTCTTGATGAAAATATTTGCACTTAGCCCACATTTATGTCTATGCGTAAATACTGTAGATGACACTGGGGTTCGAGGACTGACTTCTTGAGATTGATCCTGATTCTGAGATTATGAAAAAACTTGAGAAGCAGATTTCTGTAGAAGAGAAGATGAACTTCAGATTCCTCCAGTAACAACTAGTCATCTAGGTATTGCACGACTGATGACCATGGCGTGCACCCAAGAAGACACCAGACTGAAGAGACTGGTGAAGACTTGCAGTACTGTAGATAGGCCAAAGTAAAGGACTCAAACCTTGAATCCTTTCTCTTGTAAAACACTGTAGGCATTTTCTGGACTTTGGATGCAAGGGTACCTGAAAGTATACAACCCTTTAGGCCTATAGACAGCAAGAAGTACTTCTTTATGATTGTCTGGAGAACTGTGCTTGGTGTGTAAATATTGAACAGTATCTGGAAGATGGACAAGTTCAAGCAAGACAAGTCTATGACTGACCTCCAACCTCACGTTAACTTTTCCACTAGAAACAGTTGCAGTAGAAGCTAGGAGACCTGTCCTGGACTTCTATGATGCCATTTTTGCCCAGCATAGCCTGAACCTTGTCCTGTAAAAGAAGGTTTTTTTTTTGAAGACCCCTTTGATTACAATACCAGGGTCATCAAAGGAGGACGACATGTCGTAAATAGGGCATGAGACTCCGTGATACCTAAACAATCCAGCATTCTGCCCGTGAAACTGACCCCTAATTCACCGAATTGCCAAGCATCACCCAACAGGTGACAGAATGAGGGGATTCCCTTCATTAACGTGAGCCCCTCCTTCTTAGAACTCGTTAGTTGGGACGTCCAAGACGCCGAAAGGAATGTGTCGAGTCTTGTCTGCGGTAGTTAGGATGATTTATTTCAGGAAGGAGTTTATGCTGCAGACGCTGCTGTTTTGGAGAGGAAGTTAGTTTTGCAGGTTGCAATTGAGACTACTTTGAGGTAGCTTATATCACCTTCTCCCAATTTTCAACTACCGCCGCAACCTACGTGGGCAGCAATAAGGTTGGACAGTGCGTCATTGGGTGTTCCATAATGCCAATGAATCTCTGTAGGCCATCTGTAGCCCAAACTTATTCACAACTGCAACCCTCTTAAAAATGCAGTTGCCCAAGAGAAAGGCACATTGGTGATACAACTCTAGTACCTTCGACCCTGATTGCACAAAGTCTTTGTATTGTTTTTGAACTTTCGAGTCCAAAGGATTTTCTGCCATTGTGCAGTCAGCGACGGTGCCCGACCAGTGATCCAGCCAAGAGCATAACTGCAAGGCTAACACGAGCGTTGTTTCAAAGTTTAGTATTTCAGCTCCCGACAAAACCGTCAACTGCTGAGAAAGTTTCTCACCCAGATGCCAAGGATACTACATCAGGACCCAGAGGCAACAGATTGGGATGTCCCCCATCTGGCACATAAAACCGCCACTGCATAAACCACAGGTGGAATTTAGCTTTGATGACCTTGATGCCTTATGCGAGTCCTTTAGAACAGAAACCTGCCACTCAATCTTACGGATTGTATATCCTTGACGGGACCAGAGCAACCATACCCTAAGAGGATTCGGTAAGAACCAGTCAATAGAAGTCTTCCTACTTGGGGGGGCTTGTTTATTTAACCATCTGATAACCACCAGGACACGCAGAAAGGGCGACTCCTCACCCAGTTCTGCCACCGGAACTTCTAATGGGGCTACCCCTATAGGTACAGAGGAATCCCTTTCTGCGGCAGTGACCGATGGATGCTCTATCATAATTGGAGAATCATCAAGGTCTAGCCTAACCCTTTTACTCAATAGAGCAGCAACAGGATCCTCCTGCTTGATAACGAGATGACTATTCTTGCAGAGTTTCATATGTGCTTCCGTTGTCTCCCCAAGTCAGGTGTAGGAACAAGAATAAGAGAATGACAAAATCTGTCCATGCCAAGACAACACTGCCAGAGAGGAAGGGTCAGGGTAATGGCTAGTAGGTAGGCTGAAGTGAGGGTTTAACATTCTCCTCTTCGGAAGAAGGGTCAAGATCAATCGGCACCAAATGATACTCCCCTTGAAAACGCTCATCCTTGGAAGCAGTTGTAAAGTGAGGATTTGGTAAATACGCGTTAGACACCAATGGAATTGGGAGAGTACAAAAATTAACAAACTGAGTCAGTCTCGAAGGATGTTCCTGAAGAACCACCATAGGTAACAGAGAGAAAAGGTCATGACGTCTCCTCCTTTCAAGATTGTACTGTTGTGGAACCATGACCACCTTTGCAGGGACTGGGATATTTCCACTTCTCTTAGGAGTCCATCTTGGAGGTGGAGTCCTGCACCTAACTTGCATCACCACATCATCCTTCAATTACACAAGTGGAGGAGCACAAGAAACCTTATGAGGTACAGTATTGCATATTTCCCCCTTGCCAAACGAGACTGTAACAAACGAGGGTTAAAGATGGAGGGTACGCATTGTGAGGGACAGCACAGAGCTCGAAATAGCTGCAGATTGGCGGACGCCCCTGACTTGTGGTATGGTTGATGTGCCATTGGATTTTGGGGTTACGAGGCGCACCACTAACTTGAACAGTCAGACCTCGCAAATAGCGGTTTCAGTTTTTTGCAGCCAAGGAAAAAAAATTGTGATGATTGTTCATCCAACATTAAGAATTTGATTTCTATCTCTATCTATCTATCTCTATCTCTCTCTATCTCTATCTCTATCTATATCTATCTATATATATATACATCTATATATATATATATATATATATATATATATATATATATATATATATATCTATCTATCTATCTATCTATCTATCTATCTATCTATCTATCTATCTATCTATCTATCTATCTATCTATCTATATATATATATATATATATATATATATATATATATATATATATATATATATATATATTTGATTTCTTTTTTGAAGCATTATTGCATTCTAGAAAATCACAATTATCTAAATAATCAATTGTGTTTTAATAAAACATTTATGTACTTTTGTTTTAAATTTCGGGTGTATTTTATCAACAAGTAATTTGGGTGCCGTGATCACATCAGCTCATCTGATCATGGCACCCAAAATATGTAGATTGATAAAACACAATGGAAATTTAAAACAAGAGTACGTAAGGGTTTTATTAAAGCGCAATTACTATTTAAACGATAGTAATTTTCTAGAATGCAATAATGGTTCCGAAACGAAATCGTATATATATATATATATATATATATATATATATATATATATATATATATATATATATATATATATATATATATATATATATGCAGAAGAACCACAGGGAAAATGAAAATACAGAATGTACACTTAAGTCCTGACTAGTTTCGTGATACTTCCTCAGAGGACTGATTTATTGAGGGAGGTTTCTTTACAATTTATTGGGAAAGCAAAAGTACGAACAAACATATAGAGATTTAGAGAACAATGACACTCCCTTACCAGCTACCTGGGCTTGACTCGGGTGTTGAGTAGGAGGAGTCCCCAAGCTCGTTAGACACCTGCTAAAAAGGGTCATTTCTAGTGGCGGGTATATTCTTATTTTCTTCTTTTTTTACTTTCAGTACAGTTTATTTATATGTCAATACGGTAGCCTTATCTATATAAATACATAAGCAAAACATACACATACATATATATATATATATATATATATATATATATATATATATATATATATGTATATACATACATACAGATACAAATACATATACATATATACATAAATACATATATATACACATACATATACATACACATACATATATACATATATATACATATATACATATATACACATATACACATATACATATGCATATATACATATATATGCATATGTATGTATGTGTATATGTGTATATATGTAAATATGTATGTGTATATGTATATATGTAAATATGTATGTGTATATGTATATGTATGTGTATGTATATGTATGTGTATATATATGTATTTATGTATATATATATATATATATATATATATATATATATATATATATATATATATATATATATTTGTATGTTTGTGTATGTTTTGCTTATGTATTTATATAGATAAGGCTACCGTATTGACATATAAATAAACTGTACTGAAAGTAAAAAAAGAAAAAGACATATAAATAAACTGTACTGAAAGTAAAAAAAGAAGAAAACAAGAATATACCCGCCACTAGAAATGACCCTTTTTAGCAGGTGTCTAACGAGCTTGGGGACTCCTCCTACTCAACACCTGAGTCAAGCCCAGGTAGCTGGTAAGGGAGTGTCATTGTTCTCTAAATCTCTATATGTATGTTCGTACTTTTGCTTTCCCTATAAATTGTAAAGAAACCTCTCTCAATAAATCAGTCCTCTGAGGAAGTATCACGAAACTAGTCGGGACTTAAGTGTATATTCCGTATTTTCATTTTCCCTGTGGTTCTTCTGCATATATATATATATATATATATATATATATATATATATATATATATATATATAGAGAGAGAGAGAGAGAGAGAGAGAGAGAGAGAGAGAGAGAGCGCCTTACCTTATTGCCTTATTTTTTGTTTGGGTTCCCCCAGGTCCCTCAGTGTGAGGCACCTCGTATAGCCACCAGAGAGTTGCTAATCCATCTTCCGGTGTATTTTGCATCTTCCAGTCTTGGATGGTCTGGGATGCATCTTGGGTATTTATCGAGCTTATTCTTAAACACATCTACTCTCACTCCTGATATGTTTCTTAGATGAGCTGGCAGCACATTAAATAGTCGCTGCATTATCGATGCTGGTGCGTAGTGGATTGATGTCCTGTGCGCCTTCCTTAGTTTTCCTGGTATATTTTTTGGCACTTTTAATCTACCTCGGCTTGCTCTTTCTGATATTTTTAGCTCCATGATGTTTTCAGTATTTCCTTCTATTTGCTTCCATGCTTGTATTATCATGTAGCGTTCTCTTCTCCTTTCTAGACTGTCTAGTTTTAAAATTTGCAGTCTTTCCCAGTAGTCAAGGTCCTTAACTTCTTCTATTCTAGCAGTATAGGACCTTTGTACACTCTCTATTTGTGCAATATCCTTTTGGTAGTGTGGGTACCATATCACATTGCAGTACTCGAGTGTACTACGTACATAAGTTTTGTAAAGCATAATCATGTGTTCAGCTTTTCTTGTTTTAAAGTGTCTGAATAACATTCCCATTTTTGCTTTACATTTAGCCAACAGTGTTGCTATTTGGTCGTTGCATAACATATTCCTATTTAACATTACACCAAGGTCTTTAATTGCTTTCTTGTTTGTGATTGTCACGTTATCTGGTCCCTTGTATGCATTTACCATTCCTTCTCTGTTTCCATAATTTATTGATTCGAATTTATCGGAGTTAAATACCATCCTATTTATCTCCGCCCATTCATATATTTTGTTTAGATCTCTTTGTAGTGAGTTCCTATCTTCATCACAAGTAATTTCTCTACTTATTCTTGTGTCATCGGCGAAACTTCTCACTACAGAGTTTTCAACATCCCAGTCTATGTCTGAGATCATAATAACAAACAGCAGTGCAGCTAAAACCGTACCTTGTGGCACGCCAGATATCACCTGAGCTTCATCCGATTTCTCGTCATTTGCAACCACTATCTGTTTCTGTTTTGCAGGAATTCTTTTACCCATTTTCCTATCTTTCCCACAATATTATGCTTTCTCATTTTTTTCTCTAATATATTGTGGTCTACCTTGTCAAAGGCTTTTGCAAAATCTAGATAGATCACATCTGTGTCTTTTTCACTTATATTTTTGTATATGTTTTCATAGTGTGCTATCAGTTGGGTTTGTGTACTTCTTCCGGGCACAAAACCGTGTTGACCTATATTAAACAAATTATTTTTAACCAAATAATCCATTATTTTCTTTTTTATTACCCTCTCATACACTTTCATAATATGTCTATAATTGCTTGCCTCTAGTCTTGATCCACTTTTGAAGATGGGGGTTATATAAGCTAATTTATGTTTAACACATATCTTGCTCATATCTACACTTTGTCTTTGCAGTATTGCAAGCGGCTTCGCGATAGTGTTTGCAGTTTTTTTTAACAAAATCGCTGGAACTCCATCTGGTCCGGCTGCTGATCCATTTTTAATTTCGTTTATAGCCTTGACAATATCTGCTTCATTAATATCTATATCCATTAGATATTCAACATTTTCTTCCCTCATTTCTGTTTCATTATTCTCATTCGCAATTCTTGGCGTGAACTCACTCTTATACAGTATTTTTCTGCTAATATGTTGCATATTTCCTTTTTTCATTCGTTAGCCATCCTTCAATTCTTAGAGGGCCTATTTCTAATCTCCCTTTATTCATCTTTTTTGCATAGGAGTAAAGTACTTTGGGTTTTTTTTTTTATATTTTGAAGTGTCCTTTCTTCTAAGTCCCTTTATTCATTTTCTTTTGACTGTATAATCTTTTGTTCAGCATTTTCTATCTTACATTTTATTTCCATCACTTTCCAAACATTTTTTTCTTTTGTAAGATTTTTCTTCCACTTTCTAATTTTCTGAAATAAGATCCTTCTTTCTCTTGGTATGCATGTCTTTTGTTTTTTGTTTTTCTTCGGTACATATTTTTCAACAATTTTCTCCAGTATTTTGTACAGTATGTCCGTATTTACCTGTATATTATCACTTACAAACACATTTTTCCATTCTTTATTCAGTTCATTTATTTCTGACGATTTTATATTCTTACTATAAAAATTATATTTTCCATATCCTTCCCAATGTTTTGTGCTTTGATTAATTCTGTGATCACTTGCTTTGGAATGGACTATTAATTCTATGACATTATAGTCTGAAATTCCCGTGTTATACACTATTATTTCTTTAACATAATTCACCTCATTCACAAATACTAGATCTAGGACATTTTCCTTTCTTGTTGGAATGTGGTTTATTTGTTGCATATTATGTTCTAATAGCATATCTTGAAGCTTTTCAAATTGTCTCATCTTTTGCGCTACTATTGCTCTCTTTTTTATATGTATACATACAACCACTTTCTTCTATCCGTTCTTTCCAATCCACGAAAGAAAAGTTAAAATCTCCGGATAGGAGTATATTCCAGTCTTTATGGTTTCTACATATATCATCTATTTTTTCTATTATTATGTCAAACTCCTTAGTATTTGGGGGTCTGTAAACTACAATATTCACTAGTTTTTCAGATTTAAATTCTACTGTAATCAATTCACATTCTGTGTTGCTGTATTTTTCACAGACTTTTCCTTGATTTATGTCTCTTCCATATATTGCAGTTCCCCTTGATTCCTATTTATTCTGTCAGATCTATAAGTTTGGAAACCCTTTATCTGGTCATCACTGCCAGTCTCTTGGGAATACCATGTTTCACTTATACTTAATATATCTATTTTTTCAATTTGGGTTAGATCTTCTAAGAACTCTATTTTCCTTTTAGAGTTACTCGTGACTAAACCCTGTGCATTCATCACTATTATGGTTTGTGATTCATCACCATTATTTAATATTGGTAATAATATGGATTCTCCCATGCTTCCTTCCTGTTCTGATATGATGTTCTTTTCTTCATTTCCTGGAATTCTGTCATTAAAAAATCCAACTTTTCTATTATATTTGTTCTTTCGCCTTCATATTTATTTTTGTGTGTATACCTGCAATTATCCCCATAGCTGCACCAACCCCTGGCATTATAGATGCATTCTCTGTAGTTGGGCTCTATATGTGCAGATTTGGGTTGAAAGGCCTCATATCTTGGGGTTTTTGGTGCATAGCGCGGTATATACGCGGCCTGCTTTTTTGTTTCATTTTTCTTTCAAGTTTGCTGAGTTTTCTTATTCTCATTCATTGTTGCAGGATGCATATATTGACATTTTTTGTTGAAACTGCATCCTTTTCCTTCTTTTAGGTTTTTGCATATTTTTGGATGGAGATCTCTGCATTCGTCTCCATATCCGTCTAAATGCGCACATTTACCATATATTTCATGAGAGAGAGAGAGAGAGAGAGAGAGAGAGAGAGAGAGAGAGAGAGAGAGAGAGAGAGAGAGAGAGAGAGAAATCAACTGTTGAAAAGTAATCAAATGCAATGTTTCTGTTTTATTTAAAAGAAACAATTATTATCGAGATATTTAAGGTTTTAGTTTATAAAATAAGCTGTATTTCTGTTTAAGAAAGTATAGATATACTGTACAGTACCATGCTGCGCAAGAGACAACACATAAGAAGCTGCGTCATGCTAGCGGCGTAGGCTACAGTCGTCTGAACGAAAACACCGAACATTTACAGTAAGTACAGTTAAGCTGTACTGTTGTAATATTACTGTACATATATTACAGTAATATACACTACAGTATCAATGCATATTAGGTTACAGTTACAGCATTACTAGATAGGAACAACTTTTGCTGTACAGAACAGTAGGGGATGATGATGAATCGGTAAACTTTACCTTGGCACAATACTGTACTGTAACCTTACTGTGACCAGTACTTAGTTTACATGTGTGCACGTGTTCTGTACACTGTACATATGATTATAAACTGTTGCAGAAACCAAACTAAAACTATTAAGCAGTGTTTACTGTGTTAATCATCAGCTCAGGCACCTGCTTGTGGCAAGGGGCAGTGATTTTATAGGTTAGGAGCTAACCCACCCTAGTGTAACATTTATTCGCTAATTTTCGCTTATCGCGACTGTGTCTGTAACCTATCGCGAATAACGTGGATTGACTGTAGGCTGGACACATCTAGCACTCCCCTGAATACTGTAGTATGGAGACAGACATGCTTCGCTAACTCAAACTCTTTGTTGATGATGAATCGCCTCAATACCATATGCTGGTGCTCTGGTCTCAGAATGAAATCATGTCTTGGAATGCGAGGACTATCCCTAACCTGATTACTTTTAATGGCACTGTTGGAGAATATTTTGCCAATATGACTTTTATCAACCCGAACTCATGGCCCACAAGGTGTAAGTGGGAGACCAGACTTTGTTGCACAAATTTGAGAAGAGTAGGATGTCAAGAAAGGCGATGGTATGGTGTCAGAAGTAGTTAATGATGGAGCCCTTTCAGGTGTGTGCTCTTGCATACGTTCAACAGAAAGATCAGGCGATTGCTCTTGAGAATGTTCAACAAACCTCAAAAGCAAACCTAGAGATGTATAACCTGAAACTCACCAAGATCCCAGGTCAAAGACAAAGAGCTGGTCGTAAGAGCCCAGAGAGCCAACGGGTGGCAAAATCAACAAGGCAGGGTGCTTCTCAGCTGGCGTGCAGCGAATATCAGTCTAAGCACACTAAACGACTGGAAACAAAGAAGTAGCAAGGGTATCACCCAACATGGCTCTTGTACCTCACAATAGAGGGTAGAAGAAGCCATGTCTTCAGGATAAACCTGGGAGTTACATGATCACCATCCTTCGTCGGTTGGCCTGGTAGCAAACCCGATGAAAAAGACTCGGAAAGGGGAATTTCAGGAGTCAGAAAGGAAGATCTAAATTTCTTCTCCTTCAATACTGAAGCAGTCGAAGGAGTACAGTCTCATTTAGATTTCTTCTTTTTATGCCAATGAAGTTTCTCGCGTTGGGAGGATGACCACTCCACACAAATGGATTCTGAGGAGCTTTGATGTCCCATGCACGGACACAAAAGATGAGGATCAACTTCCACATGATTCATGAAAGTCCCACATGAACGTCCTTCTAAACCAGGACATGGCCTCATAACAAACTTGCTTCGCACTCATTCTGAAAGATGAGATAAAAACAATTAGCAAAAAGATAAAGAAACTTCAAAGGCCAATGACAAACATCTAAATGCTAGCAGGGTTTGAGGGGCTTCCTGCTTCAAGCCACAGCCAGCCCACCCGACAGACAGGCGAGTAGGGCATGCCATATTGGTTGACAGAGCCGCGATGATTCTTCATCGGCATACTAGCTTGAGCGCTAGAGTATAGCCATATTAAATGACGTAAGTTTGTTTTCGTGTAGGAGCAAAGATTTTTTTATGATAGTCTCAAATTAAAATATATAAAATGCTTAAATTTTATCAGAACAACAGTTATTCATTTACTAAATACTGTACTGTGCTATATTTTAGTGTTCAACAAAATATATTGAATATTAAACAAAACATTTTCTGAAACATGCTACAACAGAAACGGATTACTAACAAGATACTGCACAGTACTTCAAAAAGAAAAAAAAAATTCAAATGATAAACTAACAATCAATCATGCATTCCATTAGTTAAACTAGTTACTAATAACAAACTACAATAATAATAGCCATCCTAAAGTTACCTGAAGGTAGTTGGTAATAACAGTGTGAAGATCTGATGAGATTTGATGCAACTTTGTTTCTATGGGATTGCCAGCCTCATCCCTTCGCAGTACCACATCATGAAGGTGACTGATCAACTGCAATAACAATAATAATATCAATGGTGGTGATGGTAAAAACTGGTTACTACACCAGCATAATCTTTTATAAACCAGCTCTTCTGCTTAACATATACTTCAGAAGTTTGGCTTTCTAATAATTAATAAACACTATACAGCTGTATAGCCTTCACACATTCATTCAACAGATCCCACACTCAACTGTAACTACACATAATTTTCAGCTTAAGCTAACCAATGCTTCACATTCCATCATCAAGTAGAATAGTGCAAAAAAAGAAAATCCCCTAAATGGGCACCCTCATAAAAACACACTTGAATCTTGCAAGTTTTCTTTCCATGGATTACTGTCCTTGATTGTCAGAGGGACTTCAAATTAATAAAATTTCTGAGAAAATGTATTTCAAGTCAGGATCCAGCTTTATTTTCTGACAAGCTTACTATTGTGATTTATTGCAGTCATGCTACCCACCTGTTGTTCAGGAGGCAGAGGCTGTTAATATTGGCCATAGGTTACTCGGATCAGGCATTAGGAGTAAGCTTGTACTGTTGGCTCTCTAAATTAATCAGGAGAGTTTAGCTTCTCTGAACACCTAAATAGCTCTTATCTTATTTAAAATAGTAAAAGACTTTTTTTATAGTTACACAGCCCGCAAGAAGTAAATCAAGACACATTTGACTTTCAGTGGGCCTTCAAGATTATTGCTTTTGTTTAAGTAATTTTCCTTCCTCAAAACAATAGTTAAGTACTCTGAGAAGCCAAACTCCATAACTGTCAAGAAAGCTAAAAATTCAAACTTATTTGCTGATTTGATGGAATGCAGAAGGCATAACCTCCACAACCTTTAACATGGCCTAACAAGGACTTTGAGCCTCCACAAACAACATGTGAGCAGTATAGCCATAAAAATGGGTCAAAATTTTGAGCTAAACCTACTATGAAACATAGTGGCTTTGAAATCTTATTCAAGTTTATTCCCTCAGACAGTATAAAATACACAATGAAAGGTTCGTATTCATCCTCATTCATAATGGCATGTAGCAATAATATAATAACAATACATCATGATACACAGCATCATAACTGTACACAGAAAGTAAAGACAAAATTTCCTGATAATCCGAGGATTAAAAACTACTTGAAGCACAATAATCCATTCTTCAAGAAAGATTCAAACATTGAGACAAAGGCAAATCAAATAAACATTCAGTTCCATTTATAACAACTCACTCACTCTCTCTCTCTCTCTCTCTCTCTCTCTCTCTCTCTCTCTCTCATAACTATTCAAATCCCTTATATTTCATAGGGCCAATGGTTCTGGGTAAAAAAGATTATCGTTATATTTTACCCTTAAACATGAAAATAGCTCTTCTGGCACTGAAGAGAAAAGAACAATAAGATAAACTGAATACACCATTAAATTTTATTCTATGTTAAAATAAATCTGTAGTTGAAATGGAGAAAACCCATACTAGAAGAAAATAAAGGCTATCAACTTTCAAATCAAACTTATAATACGCTCTGCTACAACCGAAAAATATATTGCTCTGCATACTACAAACTGCCCAAAGACAACACAATAAATTTTAACAACACTCAACCCCCAAAATATAAAGCTTTTTTGGTTGAAGGAAACCCCGAAGGCCACACTTGCATTTTGGCCTGTCACAGTTCCACAGAGACAATTCTATTCTCCTTTTTAGTTTGGACAAAAACATCCACGTCTTTTACTACTGACAATAATGCCAAGGATAGCTCTGCTTAATTCCCTTGTTTCCTTAGATTCATTACAACCCACTACTCAGAATACTTCCTACATAGACTGGCTAAACAATTCCCATCTTGATGCCCCCGATACAAACGTCCAATCTAAATTATATGATGGGTGATAACATGCATTAACGTCAGCTTTTACGTAATATCACAATATAGAGCAGTGCACAAGTTCTTCTTAGACTATTTGAATGCTTTTATTTTCAAATTTAATTAATATTTATGAAGATTACAAAACACTCCAACATGAAACTTAATATATTTATAACCTATGAAAGAGAAATAGAGTAAAACTATTCAACTCCTGATAACAAATGACTCGAATATGAAACCAAACCCAACATCTGAAGCAAATGCTTCAATCTTTCCTATCACTGCTTGATAGAATAAGGCAAGCATTACAACAATTTCGAACTGTTTGCTATCCAAAGAGTAGGCATATTTTCTTTCAAATACATCTTAATATCGAATTTCTCCTGCCTGGCGATCGTAGACTTAGGAAATAATTATTAGATCCTTAACAGTCAAACCTGCTATCGACAGTCGACTTTTATAACATACACACATATATGTGTGTGTATGTGTGTGTATATATATATATATATATATATATATATATATATATATATATATATATATATATATAATTTATTTGTGTGCGTACGCACGTAAAAATGACAGAGAAACTTGACGTTCAGGTGTGAATTAAACACCGAAAAAAATGAAATGGAAAATATGGGTACAATCCCTGACAAGTTTCACGATACTTCAAAGGACTGATATATATGTGTGTGTATATATATATATATATATATATATATATATATATATACACATATATACATATAAATAATATATGTGTGTGTATATACAGTATATATATATATATATATATATATATATATATATATATATATATATATATATATATATATACATGCATATATACATATATATATATATATATATATATATATATATATATATATATATATAAATATATATATATATATATATACATGCATATATATATACATATATACTGTATATATACATATACTGTATATACACATATATACGCATATATATATATATATATATATATATATATATATATATATATATATATATATATATATATATATATATATATATATATATATATATACAGTGAACCCTTGCTACTTCGCGGTTCGACCATCGCAGATTCACCACTTCGCGGGTTTTTTCCATAACCCATATATATACATATCGCGGATTTTCCGGAAATTTCGAAAATACTGCGAAATCTGAAGACCCCCAAATACGATATATTGTTACCTGTAATTCCATTAATACTGTAATTAGTAATATCTGCTCTTACTGATTGTTCATTGCATTACATATGATATATAATTCAGCACAGAAAGAAATAAAACACGAAAAGAGAATGTGATCATACGATAATACAGTACTGTATACAGTACGTAGTAAAATTAAATCGAACATGAAATGCAAATCAGATGCAGTCATACCATATTAGAATGGTTTAAGGCTGCTGATGGCTACTACTGTACTACAAATGTAATGGATGTGCATCTTTTCCATGATTCTTTTGTATGTATACGTACGTAGTACTGCATCCAATAATATTCTTTGTTGCAAAAATCACATTTCGAATAAGCGTACGAGAGAGAGAGAGAGAGATAGAGAGAGAGAGAGACACACCTCCTACAAAAGAATAAAATAACATACGTAAAGCTATTATTATTATTGTTATTTTTATTATTATTATTGTTGTTGTTAATAAAATTATAATTGTTATTATTATCATTATTATTATTATTATTACTGTACAGTATTATTATCATTACTTATCATTATTATTATTAATACTGTACGTACGGTATACGCGGGGTATCTTGTACTTTGAGTTGGTAACCTACGCATCATATACTGTAAGACGGGTTGTGATTGGTTCAAGCGCTGATAGATGACGAATCAGAACTCTTTAAGTTTTGTTATCTAGCCTGTGATTGGTGTTTTGCCCTCATCTCCAACCCGCAGCATCTAGGTTCTCGCGGGCCCGGGTCGTCCACTTTCTCTTACGGCGTATCGCTGAGTAGACGTTCTTAAGTTTGTGAAGTTTAATCTGTGCTGTGTGCGACCTTTTTAAGTTTAACTTTTTGTTAAATCCTACTGTACAATGCCTCCCAAGCGTTCTGCTTCTACTAAGGCTAGTAGTGAGCCTAAACGCCACCGAAGGATGATGAAGATTGCTGAGAAGGTTACGCTTCTCGATAGGTTAAAAGACGGTAGAAGTTACGCGGCCGCAGCGCGCCATTTTGGAATCAACGAATCTACTGTTCGCTATATCAAGAAGGACGAGGCGAACATTAGAAAGACGGCTGCAATCACCTTTAGCAGATCAGCGAAGCGAGTCGTTACAACGCGTAATAAAACGATCGTACGCATGGAAGGTGCTTTAGCTGTGTGGATTGCCGACTGCCGGAAGAAGAACATAGCCTTGGATACGAACACCATCCGAATAAAGGCTTTGAGCTTGTATGAGAATTTTGCTGCAAAGGAACCTCAAGACGACGATGGCAACCATGCTGAAGAAGATGATGATGCAGATGATCCTCAACCAGGGACATCCACTGATTCCCAGCCTCAGAAACAACGTTTTTCCGCCAGCAAAGGATGGTTCGCGAAGTTTCAGAAACGCTTCGCCCTGAAAAGCGTTTCCCTGCATGGCGAGGCTGCTTCGGCTGACACTGCCGCTGCAGAAACTTACGTGAACCAGACGTTCAAGAATATTATCGCCGAAGGTGGATACAAGCCGGAACAAGTGTTTAATATGGATGAGACCGGCTTGTTTTGGAAGAGAATGCCGTCGCGAACTTTCCTGTTCAAAGAGGAAGCCAAAGCCTCTGGCTTTAAAGCATTCAAGGATCGCGTTACCCTCGTGATGTGTGGCAATGCTGCTGGATTTTTGCTAAAGCCGGGACTTATTTATAAGTCGAAAAATCCTCGCGCTTTGAAAAATAAGAATAAGAATCTCCTTCCCGTGTACTGGATGCATAATCCAAAAGCATGGATTACAAAGATGCTGACCTCCAACTGGTTCCACCAATGTTTCATCCCGCAAGTCAGCAAATATCTCGTAGAGAAGGGCTTGCCATTCAAGATCCTTCTCCTTATGGATAACGCTGGTGGACACGCAACTGATCTGTCGCATGAGGGCATTCAGGTTGAGTTCCTGCCACCCAACACCACGTCATTAATTCAACCGATGGACCAGGGGGTTATCAGGGCGTTCAAGGCCCTCTACACGAAGAATACCTTGGCGGACCTCGTTGCGTGTGTGGATGCTGCCCAAGATGATGAGGATGAAGATTTTAACTTGAAGGCGTACTGGCGGCAGTACACCATAGCCACGTGCCTGCAGAATATTCAGAAGGCACTGCAAGAGATGAAACCTGCAACCGTGAATGCGAGCTGGAAGAAGTTGTGGCCCCAGATTGTTTACGACGACGAGGGATTTACACCTGCTGAAATCCAACACTCTGCAATACGCAAATCTGTGCAGTTGGCTGCCATAATTGGAGGTGACGGGTTTGGCGACATGACAACTGAAGACGTCGACGAGTTGTTGGACTGCCATTCCCAGCCCCTAACTGACGCAGACCTCGAAGACCTGACGAAATCGGCAAGCGAAGAAGAGAGTGAAACCCAGGAAGAGACCCAAGAAAATGTCGAAGAAACGGGCTTAACATTAGAACGGCTTGCCAAGGCCTGCAACCATGCGAAGGAGTTGAAAGAAATGTTGCAAGAGTGGGACGAGGATATGGTTCGGTCGATGCAATTCTGCAACAAGGTTGATGACATAATGACTCCCTACAAGATGCTCTTAGATCGAAAAAAGAAGCAGCGGCAACAACTTCCGATCACAATGTTCTTCCAGCCTCGCAAAAAAGAGCCAGTTCCTCCTGCTACTACGCCTTCGGAAGAAATTGAAGAAGTTGAAGAGGTGTCCCAGGAAAAGACACCTCCGTCTGAAGAGACGTAAAATACTACCTGGCTGCACAGTAGAACACATCATCAGCTTCATCATCATCATTTCTACTGTGCAGCAAATTCATCGCCATCATCATTCAAGTTTTTCTTGAACTTCTTTCGTGGTGAGTACAGTAACAATCTTTATTTTTTACTTTAATATTCTAACAATCTAATATTTGTGCCTGTTTTATAGTTTAGTACTGTATGCATTAAGTTAAAGGGAAGGTTTTAAAAGTCTACATGTTGTAACCTATCGTATATTTTTTGTTTAAAATTTACATTTACGTACGTAAAACAATCTCTCTCTCTCTCTCTCTCTCTCTCTCTCTCTCTCTCTCTCTCTCGTAAACTGTTTTCCTGCTTTGCTACGTACAGTATGTACTGTATGATTTTATATAGATACGGTAAATTATATTTGTACTAATAACATATTTTGTAAATGCTTTTTACTGTAAATATCATGATTTATCACTTTCATCATGCGCGTTAAATGCCTTCTTTGTTATGAGCGTGGTTGTTTACTGAGCGTACAGTACTTTATGACGCCGTCGTTTCAGGCGGTGTCATAAAGAAAAACATTTCATTTGGAAGTCCTAAGAAAAATTAAGTAAAACATTGGTAATAAAAAAATCAACATACTGTATAATCAATATAATCGATGCAAAAACTAACCTATACATATATGTGTACACTAAATGAGTTTGTTTCTTCATTATGATCAGAGATGAACGTAAACAAAACATTGGTTGCCATTTTTTATCGTGCTTTTTAGGTGTTTAGGAAACGCATGATATAAAATCGCCTTTAATATTTGTGCCTGTTTTAGTTTAGGGTGCTGTAGTACATGCATTAAGTGTTCTGTACATTAAAGGGTGGTTTGTTAACAGTACTACGTACAAGGGAAGGTTTTAAAAGTCCGAATATACATGTTAAATAAATAGGTAAATTTGGTTTTAAAAGTCCGAATATACATGTTAAATAAATAGGTAAATATGATGTCACTACTTCGCGGATTTTCACCTATCGCGGCCGGGTCTGGAACCTATCTACCGCGATAAACGAGGGTTCACTGTATATATATATACATACATACATATACGTACATACACAAACATATATTATATATATATATATATATATATATACACACTCTACATACATATATATGCATATAATATATATATATATATATATATATATATATATATATATATATATATATATATATATATATATATATATATATATATATATATATATATATATATATATATATATATATACATACATATATATATATATATATATATATATATATATATATATATATATATATATATATATATATATAGAGAGAGAGAGAGAGAGAGAGAGAGAGAGAGAGAGAGAGAGAGAGAGAGAGAGAATTGGAGTTTAATGAAATATTGGAAAAAGCAAATCAGACAATGGCTAGGTTAAGTAAAATTTGGAAATCAAATTGCCTGAAACTACATATAAAAATCAGACTATATATCAGTTTAGTGAGATCTGTGTTACTGACTGGACATGGGTCGTGGTATGACAACAAAGCAATATCCAACAGATTTTGTAGATTAGAGAACAAAGCTGCCCCCCCCCCCAAGAAGAATTTGGGAGTTGAATGGCAGGACAGGATTAGAAATTAAAATATAAGAGAGATTAGCCTACTCGAGCGACATATGTGGAAGGGATCATGATGAGGGGTATTCTGCCATGCTCTTCTCACTCCCTAAGAGAGATCAGAGTTCACCGAACTTTCAACGGGGCTCCACAAGGCACTAGAAGACTATGAAGACCCAGACCTAAATGCGCGAGGACTATGAAGTGTGACGTAGACGATGATGAATGGAAAAGTATTGATTTAAAAGCTCAAGATAGAGACGACTGGCTCAAATCTAACAGAGACCCTTTGCATCAATAGGCGTAGGAGGAGATGATGATGACGATATAAATGAGAAGCAAAATTTGTTTAAATCTACGGAAAGTGAAAAATTAAATTTTAAAAAGAAAATAAACACTCTTGTAATAAGAGAAAAATCTGATGAGTAAAGTTTAGCAATACAAATAAGTATTCTCATCTACATGATGAAATGGTAGCAAGTTAAAGAAGAAATTAACAGTAAGTTGACTAAATTTGTATTGGATTCAGCATAAGATATGGTTGGAAAAGTTCCTAAAGAAGGTCAACCAAACCTATCAGAAAAGACCAAAAACCCATTAATGAAAAGATTGCCAATGAGGGTAAAATCCTAGAGATGAAATAGAACTAGCAAACTATACAAAACAATAAACAAAATAAAATCCCAAAATAATCCTAAACACAATCAGACCAAAATTGATTAAACACTGAAGAAATGAAGGAAAAGAGATGAAAATAAGACTTGGAACAGGATGCCCACAGATGTTTGCTTCAAATGATGAAAACGGAAATACTATAAAAAATTATAGAGCTGAAGTGATCAAAACTGCAGAGGATTTCTATACAATGCTACACAAGTGTGATACGAGAAATAAAGAAAATAAAAATAATAAAACACACGAACCATTACCAAACATAAAAGTATGAGAAGTAAAGAAAGCAATACAAAGCTTGAAAAGCGGCAACGCAGCAGGAGAAGATGACATAACAATTGATTAAATAATAGATGGAGGAGATTTCATTGAAGTAAAACTCGCTGAACTCTACACCGAATGTCTGTAGAATGTTCTATGCCTACAGTTTGGAAAACTATATCATCATACTACTTCATAAGAAGGGAGATACAAAAGACCTGAAAAATTACCATTCAAAAAGTTTACAGTCTAATATATAAAGTATTTAGAAAACACATATTAGGCTGAATAGAAAGACCGCTAAATTTTTACCAACTAAGGGAGCAGTCAGGCTGAAACTACATATAAATATCAGACTATATATCAGTATAGTGAGATCGGTGTTACAGACTGGATATGGGTTGTGGTATGACAATGAAACAATATCCAACAGATTTTGTAGATCAGAGAACAAAGCCCTCAGAAGAATATTGGGAGTTAAATGGAAGGACAGGATTAGAAATTAAAACATGAGAGATTACTCGATCACTTCATCTATTGACCATATCCATGTAACTAACCTGCTAATGGAATAATCAACATAGTATGACAAACCACTCTGTGTGGCATTCATAGATATGATAAAGCTTCTAATTGTCAAAACCTTAGCAGTAATGAAAGCCCTTCAAAGAAAAGGCATAGATGGATCTTATGTTAAAATACTTGAAGATGTCTATAGAGGAAGTACAACAATCTCATAACTACATAAAGGTTGTGAAAAAACTCCGATTGAAAAATGAGTTAGACAAGGAGACCCCTTCTATCCTGAATCATTCACAACATGGCTAGAAGAATTTTTAAGAATTTAGATTTGGAAAATGAAGGAATTAATAGCAATGGGGAATACCTTAACACAAAATTTGCAGATGACATAGGCTAGTTGTCCGATAAACCTAGAAATAAGAACCTGCATGACAAATAGTGTATCAATTAACACTAGAATAAGTATGCTACTAACAAAATTATATATTTATCTGTAAATTATTTGTTTTAAACTGAAATGCATGTCTGCAATCCTTAGCCCTATATACCCATGTTTGGTACCAAAATTAATAACTTTTCAACCCCTCTCGCTTTACACATGATACACTTTGATATTGATATTCGTATTGCTAATTGCAAGATTATCTGAACTCCCATGTTCATTTAGGATTACTTTCTCAAACGACACCCGAATCTTATATCCAAAAGGAGATTAATGCATAAACATGATAGTTCCGTAAGCCGGCCGGAAGGCCAGACTCCGTGAAAAACATGTGTATCTAAGTTTTGCCTCGAGTATATACCATTAAACCTACTTGTAAAGACACGTGTTGATAAATCACTCACATTCTCAAGACGCCCCCCCCCCCTCCCCCCCTCTCCTCCCCCCTCTCTCTCTCTCTCTCTCTCTCTCTCTCTCTCTCTCTAGTGCTTCAATCATATCTCGACCCTTTTCGAAAGCGAAATCCTTTGACACAGTTATCCCTCATAAATTTCTACCTGTACTTCAACGATTTGAGACTACCCGCTGGTCCTCAATCAAAATACCTACCCTTTTCGAGAACCGAATCCTTTGACATAGTTTATTTCCTGTAAATTATTGCCCGACCCTTGTACATAATAGATTCAGTCTTCTAGAGTAAAGGATTAAACCCATCTGCTTTAACGCCTTTTCCTTTGTGATCGGATTATCATTCCTTAGACAGCTGCAATCCCCCAAGTTAAATTTCCTGCCCCACCCTCTCTTGGCACTTCTACCTAATTGTGTCCACTCATTTCAGACAGGACACCATTTTGTTCACCGTGGCCAATGAACGCATCCATGTGTGGGCTTCACAACTTCATCCTGCAGAAACTGAGAAGATGCTTGCCTTCTTCCCTACCCGAAGTCGTACAATATTTGGGACTGTGAAGGCAGAAACAGTTTAACAACCAAAAAGAAAAGACCAAAGCTGCTACAACGAACATTTTATAAACTTGATTGTGTTAAAGGAGAAACAGAATGCCGAAATTACTTGCACTATAGTTGTTAATTTGATTGTGTTTTAAGGAATCAAGTTAATAATAATTCGTTCAAAATCACTGAAAACTTTATCTACTCTTTGTGAACTTGACTGTGTATCTAGGAATAATCTAATAAGAACGAGATAATGTTCCAGTGCATATTTCTACCCTTACCAAAGAAATGAAAACTCTTCAAGTGACCCACACACCATTCACCACCGGTATCCTCTACGGTTAATCTAGAGGTTGGTCTTCGATACCCTTTGTTTAGTGAACTATTGACGCTAGAGGACCATGGGTGTACATGTTAGATGGTACATAGCAATAAATAGGCCGTTGTATTTAGTGTCTCCCTTTCGATAGTGGGGTAAAAAAGTTACCCCCATCTAAAGGCTTCTCGTGCCAGTCCTCAAGGAAGTGGTGCCAATCAATTCTACAACAGTTTTGTTTAGCAAATCTTGGAAGGAATTACAAAAGATGATAGATTTGCGTATAGAAAGCACAAATGTAGAACTGGAAACGAATATGAGTAAAAAATAAAACAATGTTCAATGAAAATGCAGACATCATATAGGTGTTATGGAGGAATATCTAGAGCTTGTTAATGAATATCGCACTTAGGACAGATAGTAAGTGTTTCCCCAAGACACGATACAGAAAATAAGAGGATAAGTATAGGGTGGAGAGCATTTGGCAAACAAGATGATATTATAAAAAGTAAAATGCAACTTTTTCTAAAAAAAAGAAAAGGATTTAATCAGATGGTCCTATCGGTATTACTTATGCATCAAAAACTTGGAGCCTTACTGAAGCCTTAAAACATGATAGTTACAACTCGAAAACCTATGGAGAGAATAATGATGGGAATAACACCACGACACAAAAAAGGAGCAACATGAATACAAAAGCAAAGTAGAGTAGAGGATATTCTAAAATGTAAATAAAAAATGAACATGGGCAAGGGATATAATGAGATGATAGATGGATACTAAAGAAACAAAATTGTCCCCTAGAAATTGCAAAAGAAGCAGGGAAAGGAAGAGAAGACGATGGGTTGACAAACTAAGAGTGTTTGCGGGTGTGGACTGTCACGTAAGGACCATTAACAGACGCATGTTGAATCATGCCTTAGACCTTAGTTCTGCAGTGGACTAGTAATGGCTAAATAATGATGATCATGTAAAGAAAGAAATACAAAGCTTAAAAAGAGGCAAGGCAACATTATATATATATATATATATATATATATATATATATATATATATATATATATATATATATATATACTCTTTCTCATTTATAAATATTCCTTCTCATTATCTCTCCGTCGATGTCACTAATAAAACGCAAGTACTAACTTCTATCAAGTCCTCATTTTTGTTTGAGTGGCCATAATACAAATTGTATGCTTATCACGAGTCAGCTTTCGTGATTTCTACATAAACATGTATGCATATATAAACAAGTATACATCACACATGTATGCATGTACACATATATTATGTAATGATTACAAAAATACATAAATACATGATTACATACTGTATCTCTACACATTATATATATATATATATATATATATATATATATACATATATATATATATATATATATATATATATATATATATATATATATATATATATATATATATATATATATATAATCATCATCGACAAGGTAAGCTACAACCATATACTGTAGTGGTTGAAATACCAGGATGCTACGAGCCCAGGTGCTCTTAACACACAAAATACAGTCTATGCAATTCTGTTGTTGACCGGGATTCTTTTAAAACAAGACTAATGAAACAATTGTATAGACAAACTTGTGCTTTGCGTCACTATTATGAATTAAATGACGCGCAAAATGGAAGGGAGAGTAGTCCAGCACAGCACTATCAAGAGCAATCTTTTGAAATACAGATAAAACCACCAAACTAAATAAGCCATTTACCACACGAAACACTATCATATCTGTTTCAAGCAACCTCATTTGATTAGCTGTCTATATCCGGAATCCATTCTCTAATTAGGCAAAATCTCTTCTGCCTGACAAATTCAAAAGTGTAGCTACCATTTCTATAAATACATTATAATTTTGAAACCGTTGGTTTTAAATAGTAATAATCTCTGGTATCATTATATCTTAATCAGGATTGCTTTTGTATGCAAATCTTATAACACCAAACAAATACTTACTATCAAAATCAATTGGGGAACATCAAACGTGAAGTAATAAAAATAAAACTTTCTCACTACTCGAACTGAGAACATGGAGTGTATAGGCCTTATAGGCTATAGATGAACACGGCACGGTGGCAGAAACACTCTTGAAATGCTTCGTTAATGCAACAAGCAATTTAATCAATATACAAGTGATGAAATAACCCCCCCCCCAATTCCCTAAATAAACGTGAAGTCCAAAATGTATCAAACCATTCAATACAGCGTTGTAATCCGGACTCATAAGTGTGATTCTTTAAAAACAAGCGCCACAAATTTCGTTGCCAAGATCAAGGTCTATAGACTATATATAATACAGAACTTGGTCGATATAATGTTAACTGTTCCAAAATGGAACGGGTGGCATGAAAAAAAAATAACCATCGGTCACTCTATACGGCACCTTGGCCATTTTCCAAAACACCATAACCAATACCCAAGGGTTGATCAAACAAGGGGTTTTCTTTCATTTAGAGAGAGAGAGAGAGAGAGAGAGAGAGAGAGAGAGAGAGAGAGAGAGAGAGAGAGAGAGGTAAAACATAGTCATGTACATGAAGAATAGAAAAATCAAATGACTTGACTGAATCAAATAAGCAACGATTGAAGCAACGGACCTGCTACAGCTTTCGTTTCCCCCAAACTGCCATTTTGCAAGAGTTGCTTTGAGACCAAGCCATCATATTTTCTTCACTTTATTTTCCCGTTTCCTTCAAATGGGGCAACATTGTGACTTCATTCAACTCAAACATTTGTCCCTGTATCATGAGAGGGTGAGGGTGTTCTTGAAATCGACAAACAAATATAAATTTCAGCCGATAAAACGGCATCTTCTTCGCCAGTTTGTGAAGAAAGTACTGTACATTTTTAAAGGGAGCAGCCAAGCCAAAAAACGAAACTGTCAGGCATGCTAGGCGCCATAGCACTGAAAACGACAGTTTGTGTGGGTATATCATACCACTTCATCCATTTTAGATGGGGGGGAGGGGGGGCACAAGAAGGCTAGAGAGCCCGACTAGACCTTGTAATTTCAAAGCAAGTCTTTAGAGGTAAAACTGGTGGACAGTAGGTTAGGATATATCTATGACCTACGAAACGTGATCTAATTGATAGTGGCTACTATTCAGCCACGTTCCTGCTAATATAATGTCAGGAAGAGAAATATTCACAGGGGGCTGGAAACCGGATATACACTTATGTCAGCAACGTCTATCAACACATTAATATAGCTTGTCACAGGCATAATACTGCCAAGTTCTAATCTCTCAATAATCATTAATTTCACAACACATTGGGTAACAACATCACACTGCACGTTGCCCAACATTTCTACAAACTCCAATGGGAATATTTTCATCAGTGTGCACATGTAAGTGTATGGAAGTATTATGGATTGATATATGTAATATATACAGACATTCATTATATTGTATTTACATTATATACAAATACTAGCTACACATACATACATATGAACAAATCCATATATATATATATATATGTATATATATATATATATATATATATATTATATATATATATATATTAGTCAACATCTCCTCATTCATGTTTGATACAACAAAAATCTCCCTAAACTTTCCAAAGACATGTGAACAGGATATATAAAGTAAGCATATATTTACACTGTACTTTATCATTGTTAACACTAGTTGTTCTAATAGTAACAATAAATTCAATAATAATAATAATAATAATAATAACAATAATAATAATAAAAATAATGAGAAGAGCAATCAGAAATTTCTGACCTCGACCAAAGGTTAATGGAGTCGTCCATGACCTAAAATATATCTGTGGTGAAAATATCATCAGAAACTGTTCATTTGTTTTGACATTATCATTAAAATAGGAAAAAATGCAAAGCCAGGTCTTGAATCCAGATCCAGATGCAGACCATCTCCAAAGTTTAATGGGATCATCCATTACCTGAGATTTATCTGTGGTGAAAATTGTCAAATTTTGTCAAATCGTTTCGACATTATCATTAAAATGGCAAAACTGCAAAGCCGGATCTAGAATTAAGATCCGGATCCTGATCATCTCAAAAGTTCAATGAGATCGCCTATGACCTAAGGTTTATATGTAGTGAAAATTTTGTCAAAATCCGTCAATTTCTTTTGACAGTATCATTAAAATGGCAAAAAAATTGCAAAACCGGATCCAGAATCAAGATCCAGATCAAGACCATCTGCAAAATTTATTGGGATCGTCAATGACCTATGATGGTGGAAACTTTGTTAAAATTGGTCAATTTCTTTTGACAATATCAATAAAATGACAAAAAGTGCAGTCACATCTAAAATTCAGGTCCGGATCCTGACATCTCCAAAGTTAAATGGGATCGCCCATGACCTAAGATTTATATGTGGTGAAAACTATGTCAAAATAGGTCAATTTGTTTTGAAATCATCATTGAAATGGTAAAAAAATGCAAAGCCAGATCTAAAATCCAGATCTGGATCCAGGCCATCTCAAAAGTTAAATGGAATCTCCCATGACCTAAGATTTATATATGGTGAAAATTTTGTCACAATCCATCAATATTAGCAAAAAACACAAAACTGGATCTAGAATCCAGATCCAGAACCAAACCATCTCCAAAGTTTAATGAGATCATCCATGACCGAAGATATATATGTGGTGATAATTTTGTCAAAATCCGTCGCTTTGTTTTGACGTGATCATTAAAATGGCAAAAAAATGCAAAGCCGGATCTTGGGTCCAGATCCGGATCCAAACCATCTCCAAAGTTTAATGGGATCGCTCATGACCTAAGATTTATCTGTAGTGATAATTTCGTCAAAATCTGCCAATTTTTTCATATCATTAAAATGGCAAAAAAATGCAAAGCCGGATCTTGGATCCAGATCTGGATCCAAACCATCTCCAAAGTTTCATGGGATCGTCCATGACCTAAGATTCATGTGGTGAAATATTTTGTCAAAATCTGTCAATTTGTTTTGATATCATTAAAATGGCAAACAAATGCAAAGCTAGATCTTGACTCCAGATCCGGATCCAGACCATCTCCAAAAGTTTAATGGGATCGCCCATGACAGATTTATTTGTGGTGCAAATTTTGTCAAAATCCTTTAATTTGTTTTAACATTATCATAAAAATGGCAAGAAAAAGCAAAGCCGGATCTTGAATCTGGATCCAGATCCAGATCATCTCCAAAGTTTAATGGGATCGCTCTAGACCTAAGATTTATCTATGGTGGGAATTTTGTCAAAATATATCAATTTGTTTTAACATTATCATAAAAATGGCACAAAAATGCAAAGCCGTATCTACAATCCAGATCCAGAACCAGACCATCCCCAAAGTTTAATGGTATCACCCATAACCTAAGATTTATATGCGGTGAAAATTTTGTCACAATCCGTCAATTTTTTTGAACTTTATCATTGAAATGGTGAAAAATGCAAAGCTGAATCTAGAATCCAGACCATCTGCAAGCTTTAATGGGATCGCCCATAACCTAATTTTATATGTGGTGAAAACTTCGTCAAAATCCGTTAATATGTTTTAACATCATTAAAATAGCAAAAAATGCAAAGTCGGATCTAGAATCCACATCCTGATCCAGGCAAAATCTAAAGTGTAATAGGATCGGACCTAAGATTTATCTATGGCGAATATTTTGTCAAAATTCATAAACTTGTTTTAACATTATCATTAAAATGGCAAAAAATCCAAATCTGGAATCTGGATCCAGATCCAGACTATCACTAGAGTTTAAAGTAACCCTTTTGGCTGATGTGTTTAACAGTAAGCAGAGTAATGAGAAACTCGAACTTCCTCATTCCTGTTTTCCTGAGGCTAAACTAACTAGTTTAGCTTTCCGATCTCGTGAACTTTAAGCTCTCTTGATGGACCTTGATGCTTATGGAGGTCTAGACCCAAATGGTATTTTTCCTTTGTTTTTTACAAAGACTGCAGATTTCTTAGCTCCAACGTTATCTGTAATTTTGCGCAAGTTAGCAAGAGGAAGAGCTTTTAGCACTTGGAGAGTTGATAATGTCACTCCAATATGTAAATGTGTTGGTGGTAGCTTAAAGTCCAACTGGTTACCATTCAAATTCCATAACTCCCATATTATCTAGTGTTTGAACGTCTTTTGGCAATATGTCTTAATAGGTCTGCTGAAGGTAATCATCTGTTCCCTAGTTTGCAATTTGGTCTTCATAAAGGCCTTGAAGCATGTGATGCCCTTCTTACAATCTCCAATGCTGTAAAGAAATAACTTTATTATGGTGAGGAAGTTCATATGAATGGCCTTCATTTTAGAGCAGCCTATGTCCATGTTAATCATGAGGCCCTTGTTTTCAAATTCAAACAGTTGGGGGTGGGTGGGTCGTTTCTTAACGTCATTATCGCAAAGAGTTGTTGTTGATGGGCACCATACTGAGTATAGGAATGTGATATCCGGTGTTCCACAGGGTAGTGTTCTTGGTCCATTACTTTTCATACTATAGTATATACACAATATGTGGTTCGGTCTAGAAAACAAACTTGTTGCATATGCTGATGATGCTACTCTCTTTGCATCAATTCCATCTCCTGAATGTAGATGCGAGGTTGGTGAATCCCTTAATAAAGATCTAGCTAAAATTAGTGTATGGTGCAAATTATGGGGTATGAAGTTGAATCCTAACAAAACTCAAAGTATGATTGTAAGTAGGTCAAGGACAGGGGCTCCTCAATATCTAGATCTCAACATCGATAATGTTTCTTTAACTTTATATAATGCTTTTGAAATTTTAGGTGTGATTCCCAACAGCAAATTTACTTCTGAGAAACACATTAGGTCTGTGTCTTCTTCAATTGCATATAAATTGACTTATTGAGAAAGTCTTTCAAGATTTTCTGTGATCAATCTATTCTGAAGAAGTGTTTTAATTCTTTCGAGCATTGTTCTCCTGTTTAGTCTTCAGCAGCTGATTCTCATCTTAATTTGTTGGGCAGGAACTTACGGTCTATCAAATTTCTTATTCTTGGTCTAGATATTAATCTTTGGCACAGTCATTCAATTAGTTCATTATGCATGTCGCATAGGTTTTCATAACTCTGACCATTTACATTCAGATCTTCCAGGACAGTTCCATCCTGTTCGTAATACTAGCCATATAGTTAGTTCTAATAGTCGGACATTTTCTATCATGAGGCATAATACTCAACAGCATCCTAAAAGTTTAATTCCAGCGATGACCAGGTTGTGGAATGATCTTGCTAATTGGGTAGTTGAATCACTAGAACTTCAGAATTTCGATATTGCAGCAAATGTTTATATTAAACAGGCTAGCATAGGTTTTTTATAGTTATATATGAATTACCAGTTTTAATGCTAATGTTTTTTAAAATAATTTCATTTTAGTTTTTCATTACTTATATCGTTTATTTATTTCCTTGTTTCCATTCCTCACTGGGATATTTATCCCTGGTGGAGCCCTTGGGCTTATAGCATCTTGTTTTTCCAATTAGGGCTGTAGCGTGGCTAGTAGTAATAATAATAATAATAATAATAATAATAATAATAATAATAATAATGATAACTTGTATGTGGTGGAAATTTCGTCAAAATCAATTTGTTTTCACATAATTAAAATGGTAAAAAATGCAAAGCTGGATCTAGAATCCAGACCAGAGTCCAGACCATCTCCAAAGATTAATGTGATCACCCATAACCTAAGATTTACATGGTGAAAATTTCGTCAAAATCCATCGATTTGTTTTGACATTATCATTACAACAGCAAAAAATGCAAAGCCAGATCTAGATTTCAGATCTGGATCCAGACCATCTCAAAAGTTTAAGGGGATAATCCAAGACCAAAGATTAATGTGTGGTGAAAATTTCTTCACAGTCAATTAGTTTTGAAATTATCATTAAAATGGCCAAAAATGCAAGGCCGGATCTAGAATCTAGATCATCTCCAAAGTTTAATGGGATCGCCCACGACCTAAGATTTACATGTGGTGGAAATTCCTCAAAATCTGTTTATTCGTTTTAATATTATCATTGAAATGGCAAAAAATGCAAAGACGGATCTAGAATCCAAATCTAGATCCAGACCATCTCCAAAGTTTAATGGGATCGCTCTAGACCTAAGATTTATCTATGGTGAAAATTTTGGCAAAATCCATCAATTTTTTATAACATTGTCATTCGAATGGCAAAAAATGCAAAGCCGGATCTAGCATCCAGATCCGGAACCAGACCATCTACAAAGTTTAATGACATCGCCCTTGACCTAATATTTGTGTGGTGAAAATTTTGTGAAAATCCTTGAATTTGTATTGAAATCAATAAAACGGCAAAGAATGCAAATACAGATCTAGAATTCAGATCCGGATCCAGCAATCTCCAAAGTTCAATGGGATTGCCCATGACATAAGATTTATATGTGGTGAAAATTATTTCAAAATCGGTCAATGTGTTTTGAGATTATCAATAAAATGGTAAAAAATGCAAAGCCGGATCTAGAAATCAAATCTGGATCCAGACCATCTCCAAAGTTCAATGGGATCGCCTATAACCTATTATTTATTATGGTGGAAGATTTGTCAAAATCCATCAAACTGTTTTGACATCATTATTAAAATGGCAAAAATGCAAAGCTTCAGATCTAGATTCCAGATTTGGATTCGAACATCACCAAAATTTATTGGGATCGCCCATGACCTATAATTTATGTGGTGAAAATTTCGTCAAAATCCGTCAATTTGTTTCCATATCAATAAAATGGCAAAAACTGCAAAGACGGATCTAGAATCCAAATCTAGATCCAGACCATCTCCAAAGTTTAATGGGATCACCTATTCCCTAAGATTTATATGTGGTGAAAATTGTCAAAATCTGTCAATTTTTTTGAGATTATCAATAAGATGGCAAAAAATGCAAAGCCGGATCTAGAATTCAGATCCGGATCCTGACCATCTCCAAAGTTTAATGGGATCGCCCTTGACCTAAGATCTATCTGTGGTGAAAATCCGTTGTGTAGTTTTGATATAATTCTGTCTAAAGTCAGACACAGACAAAAAAATAAATAACCCGACTCGATTTTATAACCACCTTGGCTGAGGTAATATTAATAATGATAATAATCTCTTGATGTATGACCGATACCTTATAAATTTATTACCGTTAGAGACTTGAAATGAAACTGAAGATTAAAGGGATTTGGCGATAAAACCATGGGAAGGAAACCCTAAAATAATTGTGATAGAAATATTACATCACTCGTCTAAATATAATGAAGGCGTATAAATACTACTCCTGGCGCGAGGGAACTATCAATTAACACCCACTTCCGTCCCACAAATCTAAAGTGAGGACCAATAGGAGTTTAAAGATGTATCAACACAAATATATTTAGATTTGTGATGCAATGGGGAATAGTTCGCTGAGATTACCATCACGGTTTCTATATAAAGCAAAAACACATAAGTAACAAACTAAAGTTAAACAAATAACTAAAAAAGTCTCTCTCTCTCTCTCTCTCTCTCTCTCTCTCTCTCTCTCTCTCTCTCCTCAAATAACATGCCATTCAAAATAAAAACAACGCTTAGAGATACCTTGAAAAAAATTCTCCTTAGAGGAAAAGTAAGAGAAAGAAATAAAATAAACTTACCGACAAAACATCGGGATGTATCGTCAAAATCCTCAAAAATAATTTACTTGCAATTTATCATCACCGAAATAAAATTCCCAACAAAAAATTGTTTTTATGAGAGTCGAATAACTCGCTATTCCATCTACTTGTGGATGTTCTTCACCCAAAACTATATAAACCTTTAACACCAGATAAACAAACACCTTTTCCAGTGTATTATATCACGAGAATCATGGCACTTAATCTGGGCACCCATCAAGCATAAGGCCTATTCATGTTGGTCAACATATTTCGGGCCAACCTCACCCACGAGGAAGACACGCGCACACACGACTGAGATGTTACACACACAAATCGCTACCGCCTCTCACACTTAGCAAGGGCCAAGTGTCAAGTTATCCTGCTACGACCACAAAACACCTTTTCCCCAGACGCTGCTGCTACAGCTTCTAAAGCCTTTGGCACTCCCTGGCATTCATTCCCCTACCCCCAATGTCACGCCGCACACTACACTCCAACAGTATCAAGACATTGCCGACACCTGAGGAAGTGACACTATACGACATCATACTCAAAACAAACTGGTCTTTAAGGAAACACACGGAAATTCCCCAATCCCTTGGACGTTCCCGGAAGAGCTCTCAGGTCACCGAGGAATAGCTCAATGTAGGCTTTTATAAGGAAATCTATTGTCCGTTGTATGTATATATACATACACATATATATATATATATATATATATTATATATATATATATATATAGTCAGCGTACGTGAATATACAGTATATGTATGTATCTTCATCATAATCATCAACCGTTGACAGTCCACTGCAGGACAAAAGCCTCAGATATGTCCTTTCACAAGCGTCTGGTTATGGCCTGCTCTCTCTCTCTCTCTCTCTCTCTCTCTCTCTCTCTATATATATATATATATACATATATATATACATACACACACACACACA
>NC_090725.1:185577771-185585271 GCF_036898095.1 Palaemon carinicauda
ACTGGGCGAACCAGGAATGCCTGACACCAAGGCCTCACTTCACTTGCTATAAACATATTTCAAATCCATTTTAATCTAACGGCGAATCCCAAAGTTACGACACCAACGTGGTCAAGTGTACACGAATAGTCTATTTCAGTTCCACGGCTCTTCTTTAGATACATGATCATGCCAACAAACGCAGAGAGAGAGAGAGAGAGAGAGAGAGAGAGAGAGAGAGAGAGAGAGAGAGAGAGAGAGACATTGCTCTATCGAAAAGAATCTCATATGATGACAAAAAATATGGATTCTAGGAACATCATTTTGAGTTAATATCTCTCTCTCTCTCTCTCCTCTCTCTCTCTCTCTCTCTCTCTCTCTCTCTCTCTCTCTCTCTCTCTCTCTCTCTCTCCTACCCACAAGTTGACTAACATTCCGTTAATGTATTCACTACTCAGGTCAACAATCACACACGTTCAGGAAAAGAGCCAAAAGTTTATTTCAACGGCCACCCGGGAATTCTGAAGTAAAATTTTTGTTTGCAAGCAGTGCGTGTGAATTACACATCAGGCAGAAGGGGAATTACTTCCGTGTGACGACTGATTGTGGAAAGTGAAGGGGTCTTTAAGGAAAACACTTAACACAATATCATGACGAGAAGACCTATATAAAAAAGTGTTTGGACATGCATATTTCTTTCCGGTCACGCTCAGCCTTCCCTGTCATTCCGGTAGGGGGAGAGGGAATAGTCATTCCACGGTGAGAGCATGCGCTTATGTACATAAATATTTTGCCGTCATATTTGAGGGGTCGCGTACACAAGTTAAACATAATCAGCAAGAAATTGACGTCGTAGGTACGTCCATGTACATGTTTATCTCACAAAATTCCATGTCCTGTACAATACAAAGTACATAATTAAATAAATCATTTCTAGATTTTGACATTACGTCTTACTAAACAGGTAAATTATCTTGAAATCAAAACACATATCCCTTAAACAGTTACCATATAGCAATCAACGCCTTTAACGGCTATTCATCACAGTACAAAACCAATGGAAATCACGTGCTTGAAGCGGCAGATTTTTCATGTTCATTACTACCCATCATGACATTTGAAACAAAGGGCCTCGGTTAGATTTCGCCAGTCGTCTCTAAATTGAGCTTTCAATTCAATACTTCTCTATTCATATATACATATATATATATATATATATATATATATATATATATATATATATATTATATATAGACAAATTACATATATATATATATATATATATGTGTGTGTGTGTGTACTTATAAATAAAATGCATATATATATATATAATATATATATATATATATATATATATATATAATATATACATATACATATATATATGCATATATATACATATACATATATATACACATATATACATATGCATACATATATCTGTACATACATATACATACATATATCTATACACACATATACATACATATATATATATATATATATATATACAAATACATATATATATAATATATATATATAAATATAAATATATATACATATATAATATATACATACATTATACATGAATATATATATATAAATATATAATATACAAATATAGATATATGTATATATATATAATATATATATACGCATATAATATATACATACATTATACATGTATATATATATAATATACATATATACATAATATACAAATATATATATATATATATATATATATATATGTATATATAGATATATATGTATGTATATATATATATATATATATATATATATATATATATATAATTTATATATATATATATACTGTATATATATACATACATATATATATATATAAATATATATATATATATACACACATTATATATATATATATATATATATATATATATATATATATATATAATCTATATGTATAATGTCTCATGTCAATGGATAATGAGACATCGGAACATGGGTTTTATTCACTTTATTACAAAAAGGTTCGTGAATACACTGTGTACAACCGATACTCTCAGGTGAGTATCTTGTCTACTGATCGCTCAAATGGTACTGACTAACACTCACAAGCAAGATGCAATCTTGCTTTATCAACATGCTGAATTGTTAGGTTTTGTGGAATTCTCCTCTGTCATGGAAATATACTGTCAAACACATTACCTTATGATTCTAGGGTCATTAACCTACGTACAAAAATGTATTTTGCGTATAAGGATTAGGACATTACTCCCCCCACCCAAGCTCCTCACTCTGGAGGAGGTGGCACTCACCCTCTCTAATCTATGATATAAGGAGGACTCTCCGACCCAGAATGGGCATTGCAAGTACTAGACAGAAATGCAACATAACATATATACATAGAAATGGCCCAAAAAAATAACACATCTTCCACAAAAAATTCAAAAAAATGAAATATTGCATGTACAAATGTACACAATATAAAATAATTTCACTCATTTCTTCTTATGACCTCTGCAGCTAAAATACAGAATACCCGAAGTGAAAAAAAAAAATCATATCAACATAGGTATTACACCACCTCATCAATAACCTCCCTCTAGTTATGGGCAATACGGGCCTTTTGGGCGGGACAGGGGTAGGAATAGATATTTCTTCATCCCTCGATTTTACTTGTCCGGGTTTACGGCACAATTCCGCAACACAACTCGCCACCACCGTTTTGCCATTTTCATAATCACTACTACACTTGCACTTTTAACTATCAATTGGTGGCCACTAGCCATTTTCCCGAGAAAATAATTCATCTTCCCGCCGTTCTCTTATAACTTTAAGTATAAGGTATTCAAATCCACACACTCCCTAACACTGCCTTTCCTCAAGGCTGAACTTTAATCCCGCAGCCACTTGCCCTTTGGGAACCACCCCGGCCCCAGCAACCAGGAATCATATAAATACATGAATAATACAGCATCCGCCTGATGATCTCACCTGACCTATTTAACCTCTGATAGTGTTTAGGTTCACTCAGCAGTATGTCATACGTATTGCCACATTCAGCAAAATTACCACAACACTTTACGTATACATTAAGCACCAACATAAGAACACATTGTTATCATCAAATTTATTCAAAACACGTAAAAAGAAGAAATGAGGTCTGTTCAAACGACGACAACAGCAAAGAAAAAAAATTCTACTCATCAACTCGAGGAATGTCACGTATGCAAGGGTAAGGAGGTACAGTCTGGTTGACACTTTTAAAAACTACCACTTCAGGCACCACATGGACGTGTGCCTGATGATGTTCAGACACTGCGCCATTAATAATGCTTTGTATCACTACTGTATTAGATTTAACCCTCTTTACTAAGTACGGACCCCAATATGCTGGCTCTAGTTTGTGTTTCCTAGGTTGTAATAGTTTCAAATACACACGATAGCCTACAGATACTTTTACCAGTGCGGTTTTGAACCGACCATCATACTTTGCTGTGTTTTTCATAAGATCTTTTCAAAAACCTTTCAGTGGTGTTCATTACTCTCCTTAAGAGATTTAGTAAATAGACAAGGTCTTGCTCAGTTAAATATAATTTGGCAACTGTTGCAAATTAATCAGGACCGTATATAGTAACAGGATTCTGTCCATACACTAAAAAGAAAGGCGTGCCCCTGAACGAAGCATTATATGCAATGTTCAAAGCTAGCTCAGGTGTAGGAAGCATGGCGTGCCAATGAAGGGGGTCATCAGCCACTAAGTAATGTAAAATTTGCACTACTTCCCTATTATGCCATTCTACTAAGCCCTTAGCTGAAGGCCTATATGCGGTCACGAAAGTGTTCAATTTTCATCAAGTCCATGACCGATTGCACCACCTTATTTATAAACTTGAGACCATTATCACTTATCAGAATTTTGGGGCAACCAAGCCTAGTAATGAAAGAGCACAGTGCCTGGACTAATGAATTTGCTGATTTATCCAACATTGTGTAAGTATGAGTGTACTGAGTAAATACATCCACAAATACATATATACTTGTATTAAACCAGTAGGAAATGGTCCACCACATCCATATGCACCCTATAAAATTTAATAGGAATCACAGGCCACTTTCCGGCTTCCGGTACAGTGTTTTCATGTTCTTTGAAACAGTTACAAGTATGACAATATTTTATATAATTTTCTATAGATTTTTTCATTACTAACCAAAAGAAGGATTCTCGTGCTCTCCTTAATGTTCTATCAATCCCTAAATGCCCTGCATATGGACTTTCATGTACAATGTGGATGGCTCGATTAATTAAAGAGGGAAGAAGAACTACCAGTGCACATAATTCCCCTTCTCTCTTCTCGTAAGCACAATATAAGATATCATTCTCAATTAAAAAATTCTCACGAGGCACATTCAGAAAAAATGGACAACTCTCAGATTCCCCTTTAATCACTGCTTGCACTCTTTCCATCCATTCCTCTTTTTTTCTGTCCCTCTCGGATTTCTTTCATGTCCCAACCTCCCAAGTCAATCACACCTGCATCATCAGGGCACCCCTGGTCATGTCCTCGGCCACCCACATATATTCACCTTCCCCATTCCCATCTCTCTCTCTCTCTCTCTCTCTCTCTCTCTCTCTCTGATCCCATTTTCTGATTGCTCCTCGCTTGAATTCACATCCTGTTCCCTATTTTGATGGGGTCTTCAATATTTTGGTTTCGTTCTTCGTTCCTCTTTTGTGCCCTACTTGTTACTCCTATTACTGCACCTCTAGAGAGGGCATCAGCCACCGTTTTCATTACCTTCTATGTGGTGAAAACCCTTTATATTAATCTCGAACAATCTTTCAATCCATCTCGCCTGTCTAGATGTCAAATCTCCTTTATAAAACAAGTCACGTAAGGGGCGATGATCACTTTGCAACTCTATCGACTGACCAATAAAAAGAACCGATGCCTCTCTAAAACCCAAAGAATAGCCAAAGCCTCTCAATCGAATGTACTATAATTCTTTTCTGCTCCTTAAGTGCCCTGGAAGTAAAACAAATGGGTCGCTCTCTACATTTATCATCTTGAGAAAAACTATGCCGCCAATAGCTAAGCTACTCGCATATGTTGTCACTAAAAATGGGCAATCAAATCTAGGATATGAGAGCAAGTCTTTGGTAGTTAAGGTAGCTTTCAAATGGATAAAAACCTTCTCTTCTTCCACTCCCCAATTTATTACTTTTTGTTTCTTTAAAGCATCTAAGGGTCTCGCTATCTCTCCAAAACCTCTTAAGAATTTACAGTAATACCCAGCGAGCCCAAGGAGCCCAGTTACTTCCTTAGGGGTACGTGGCCTGGGGAAATCTCTAACAGCTTCTAATTTAATGAGGCAGGGTTGGATACCTTCTGGGGTTATTATGTGACCTAAAAATTTGACCTGTTTACAGAAAAATTTGCACTTTGACAATTTTATTTTCATACCATTATGTCGCAATGCTTCTAAAACTTTACGAATATTATTACTATGTTCTTCGGCCGTTTTCCCTGTAATTATGATATCATCTAAATAAACAAGAACATTATGGCCAATTAAGGGAGACAAAACCGCCATCATTACTCTAGAGAAATGACTTGGACAATTTTTAACACAGAAAGGAAAAAAATTAAACTGAAATAGTTGATCGTTAGCAATAAATGCAGTTTTACATTTACTGTCTTCCTGAATGAGTATTTGATAGTATCCAGACTTTAAATCAATAGTTGTAAAATATTTACTATCCAGTACCTTCATCACAAGTAATTCTTCCATCGAGGGCAATGGAAATGCATTATCCTTAGTGCCTGCATTCAACTTCTATAATAAACACACAATCTTACCGAGCCATCCTTTTTTCCTAACCGCTACAATTGGAGAAGCCCAGGGGATTCCCTCTCCTCTATTATCCCTTGTTTCCTTAATTTACTAATTTCCCTTTCTATCTCTCCCTGGAAATGAATGGGTACCTTATAAGGGGTTGCTGGGATTGGCTCCACCTGCCCAGTTTCAATGCTATAAGGAAATTTATCAATTCTCCCGGGTGACTCGTCTCCAATTGCAATTACTTCAGAATAATTATTAACAATGTCACTAACTACTGGCTGATATTCTGGCAGACATAGTTTTCGAGCTTGCATAATCAAGTTCTGAGTGTATTCGTCTGTGCGGGCTGGAGTTGTGGCTCCCAAGATCCCATTATTAGCAATTTAACAGAACTCTAATTCAAACACAGAATCACTTCCTAACACAACTTTTATTTGACAAATTAACTACCGTTACATCAGCTCTGTTCTCTTTTATTTCTGGCAAGCCCTCTAAGACTTCGTGCGCCCAATTGTCATGGGCTTTAACAACTACTTTGGTTCCTTCCCGATGAGGCAGGACACAGGGTCACTGATATGCTCGTAAGTGTCTGGGGAGACAACACTTCTCCTCTTTCAGGTACAATTGTTACCTTAATTAATTGTGTCTCCGTAAATTTCTATCGGCAAAATGCCCCCTCCTGCTTTTACTTTTATTGTATCCTTTTCCCCAAAAATGCATATTAGATTAGTAAGTACTGATAAAATCAATCCATAATATAGCCTCGATTCCTGGAATTCCCGGGGTGGGCAAGACAAAAAAATTATGTGTAAACTTCACAGATCTCTTAAAGTTGACGATCGTTGTATGGCTTACACTTAGTTTATTTTCTCCTGGCGTGTCGAGGGTGAGGGATGCTGCTGACTGTAGTGGGTTTGAGGAGAATCTCTTTACAATCAGTGAAACACTGGCTCCTGTGTCGATCAGCGCTGGAATGGTCTTATCTGGTAGGTCAATCTTAACTGCTAACATTTCTACCTGCCCATTAAGATGTAAGGGACGCGTGCCAACGACCTCGCTTGCAACACCGCAACCCAATGGTCCTCTCGCTTGTGCTGAGGGGGTGGGGTCGGATGTACCAGTGCCTGCTCTACCAAGCCCATCGTAGTCACTCCCATCGCTGCCTCAGCTGCTGTTTCTAATGTCCTGCCGGGGGGAGGGGTGTTATTGATCTCCCTCGTCTCCTCCTTCCTCTGTTTCCTTTTCCTCAGATGTTGGGCCGAGGTTGGTGTGCGCGCGCCAAAGCCCGCCCGCCCTTGGCGTTTTTAGCTGGGCACTCGAGATATATGACCGTAGGCGTGACAAGTGTAAGAGCGGGGGGATCCTTGGGTGGAGCACTCCATTTGCCGGTGTCCCTCTCCCCCACACTGCCAACATCTGAAAACTCTTCTCACCTGCTGACTGCGTTCTCCCCTCTCCCGCTTTGGGGGTTGGTGAGTGCCTCTCATGGCTGCCACCTTCTCGGAATCGGAATCGGGCAATTATTCTCAGTAATTTTTTTTTTTGGGGGGGGGGCAAACTATCTGGAATGTTTTGTATCGTCATCACAACGTCTGCTAACGAGCAATTATCATCGAACAAATAACTACACAAATACAGGTTTACTATTCTGCGAATATATTAAAGGGCAATTGCTTTTTTATCACCTTCTGG
>NC_090725.1:185590271-185605271 GCF_036898095.1 Palaemon carinicauda
CACACAGGAAGCGCTGCCAAAGTGATGCACATACACGGGCGTGTAATTTATAAAAAAATGTACACATACACTCTGGTAGTGTAGTAGTTCACATAAAAGGTTCAAGAAATTTACAATGTTCGAAATTATACAATGGTGTATATCAGAAATGCATGAATTACGTTACATCATTGTTAACAAAAAATATCTCAACATGAAATTATAAAGGCTGTTACTACGAGAGAGAGAGAGAGAGAGAGAGAGAGAGAGAGAGAGAGAGAGAGAGAGAGAGAGAGAGAAAGAGAGAAACTTTTTCTTGTACATCCTACTATCCTGACTAGCCCAACTAGGAACGCGGAAATCGGGCCAACAATCGGCTGCCAGGAAGAGAGAGAGAGAGAGAGAGAGAGAGAGAGAGAGAGAGAGAGAGAGAGAGAGAGAGAGAGAGCATGGCCGGTAACATCAGACGTTCCTGTTCAAGCATATAAAGAATAATCCAAGTTCTTAAATACATAATCCATACAATTCCTCTCTCTCTCTCTCTCTCTCTCTCTCTCTCTCTCTCTCTCTCTCTCTCTCTCTCTCTCTCTCTCTAAATCCAGAACCTAGTGGATCATAAGTTTAAAATTACAATGGTTCCATATGCATTTAATGAAATATATAAACTTTCCATAATGAAGGATTTTTTAAATATTTCTTAAGCAAATAAACACCAGGGAAATACAACATAAAATTGAAAAACCTTAACAGATCTAAATGCTCTCTAGAAACTTTTAGACAAAGGGACGATGAACTGATATAACTTCACCCCCCCCCCCCCCTTACACTCACACGCACCTGTCCAACACTGGGAGAACACTATGCTCTTTTGAAATATCAGTTCCCAAAAGAGGACAATTTGACTGAAAGTAACACCTCGAATCAACTTTACTCTTACTAATAATGGGGCAATTGTTCTTGTAGACCTACACCGAATAACATCTTGAGAATCCTATTTTATTCTACTATAATCACCGTCTCTTTTTTTTTATTTTCCCTTTCCACGCACGAGCTTTTCATTCCGAAGAATTCTAAAGACCATTCTGACTTTTTTATTGGTAAGTGATAAAGGGATTTGGATTAACTATGCTAGTCTTTGAAGAACTCTCTCCCTACATAAAATGGTCAAAAATCGAAACTAATTCAACATAAGTAAGCTACCAACAAATGCAACTCTTTCCCAAAACGTTTCTTCGATATAACACAAAGTTGAGTTTTACTAACTGCAAATGAAAATATCACGTGTAAACAGTTCCCAACGTCATTATCAAATCTATCTATGTTATGTTATTGCACTTCTCGAAACAAGCGCACCTTATAAAATTCCTTACCTACCGAAAGAAAACATCAAATGATTAGAACCAAAAATTCAGCTAGGTTTAAGAGCGTTCTCTGGGTGGTGGTGTTATCATCATCATCATCATTATTATTATTATTATTAGCTAAAACCCTAGTTGGAAAAGCATGATGCTATAAGCCCAAGGCCTCTAACAGGGAAAAATGTCCAGTGAGGAAAGGAAATAAGGAAATAAATAAACTTCAAGAGAAATAATGAACAATTAAAATAAAATATTTTAAGGACAGACCTACATGGCTGAGGACTACGAAGCGTGAAGTTGGAGATGATGAATGGAGAAGTATTGAATTAAAAGCTCAAGATAGAGACGACTGGCGAAATCTAACCGAGACCCTTTGCGTCAATAGGACTAAGAGGAGGAGATGATGATGATTAACAACATTAAAATGAATCTCTCATATACAAACTATTAAACCTACAAAAACCAAGAGGAAGATAAATAAGATAGAACAACGTGCCCGAATGTACCCTCAAGCAAAGAGAGCTTCACTCCAAGACAGTGGAAGACCATTGTACAGAGGCTATGGCACTACCCAAGACTAGAGAACAATGGTTTGATTTTGGAGTGTCCTCCTCCTGGAAGAGCTGCTTACCATAGCAAAAGTCTCTTCTACCCTTACCAAAAGGAAAGTAGCCACTGAACAATTCCAGAACAGTAGTTAATTAACCCCTTGAGTGAAGAAGAACTGTTTGGCAATCTCAAGTGTTTTCGGGTGTATAAGGGCAGAGGAAAATCTGTTACGAATAGGCCAGGCTATTTGCTGTAAATGTAGACAAAGGAAAACTGAGCCGTAAAGAGAGAGAGAGAGAGAGAGAGAGAGAGAGAGAGAGATCCAATGTAGTACTATCTGACCACTCAAAGGGACCCAATGACTCTCTAGCGGTAATGTCTTAGCCACAATAAAAAAAGAATGCACCAATAATTCTAAAGAAAAGGACCATCAAGAAATTCTCATAGGATACTGTTAGTGTGTGATATATATATATATATATATATATATATATATATATATATATATATATATATATATATATATATATATATATATATTACATATTTTCTAATTTCTACTTAACAGTACCATTTATTATTTAGTGCAACTATTGGTTTTGTCATTAAATTCCTTGGTTGAAAATGAAAAGAAAAATATTTAGCCGAGATAAAGGGGATGTGATGGACGGCAACTTCAATATTAACTGACCGTGAAGTCATTTATTAATGTCGAGTAACCGATCAGAAGTTGCCACGTGCCGTGACGGAAGCACAAATAGAATCACCACGCGCTGTACCGTCATTGACAAATTTCACTCGAGATATGACCGACTGATCTGAGAATATCGCTGCAGCATATAAGAGCGATGGTGGCCGAACAGTGATCATTTTTAGAAGGGGTAAAGAAAGACAGTTTAAAAAAAAAAAAAAAAATTACAACTGAACCGTACTGTCCACTGATGAAAATAAACATTTTCCATACTATGAAATTCATATTATAATTCTATTTTGGATATATCAAGAAACAGTTCACACAAACTATTTAAAGTCGCAAACTGAAAAAATATTGATCTGAGAATTCAGTGATATTATAGTTATAGTATAGTTACATATGGCTTCAAACTGTTGGAACCTAGATTTAGGCTCTAGAGCCTTTAAATATGCGGCCCCGAAACTATATAATGAAGCTCCCACGAAACATTCGGGTGATTAACATTAGGGCTTTCAAGAGGAAACTGAAGACTTTCTTATTTCATGAGTCCTTTGACAGTGACGATTTAACAGCAAATGAACAATACGCGATATGAAACGTTAAATACATTGAACGAACAAGGTGAAACGACAGTGGAGGTCCTGTAGAGAGTGGGGTTCTCCTGCTGTATGGGACCGGAAAAGCAACCATCAAAGTAAAGTAAGTAAAGTATGGATTGTTTGAACTATTGGGCGTAGGGGATGGGTTTTGTCCCTAAAATCCAACCCATACAAAGGACCTTTTCAAGCTGTACACCCCCATCTATGTGCCTAACTGGACACCGGTAAACAAATATATTATTAAAAATAAATAGATTTGCTACAAGAGATTGATAAAAACAAAATAAAATATATCCAGTTACAATCGGAGCCAAGTACAATCTTAAAGAAATATTATAATAAATAAAAGAATCAAAAGAAATATTTATTACGAAAGAGTAGTGCGAGTCATCCGGCGACATTTCTTTCCAAAGTAATTCATAGGAGTAAACAAATCAAGGAAGATCTTCTTCCAATGATTCCATTAAAAAATCTAAAAAACCACAATGGTTAAATAAATAGTAATTGGGTCCGTCCAAGTTTTTCTATTAAAATTTACTTTATTTATCTCGTAACCTTTTTAATTTATCCAACCAAATGGATTCGCTTTCCCACGTTTGAAGAAACGTCAAAACCAAGGTCTATAGAAATAGTTCCATCATAAATGCTTCTATAGATTGAAATAATTTGAGAAAAATTCAAAATGAATTTTACTTCCCTATCCTAATTTCAACAAGATTACAGAAGAGAAGACGACTATTCCTTTGTTTGAAAGGCTCATCATAATTTCATGGAAGGGCCAAAACCCGTTTCCCACAATAATAATAATCTAGTCATGACAGAACGCCTCAGTTTCAGTTCTTCTGACATAAGCAGATAATGGCGGAGGGTTAACCATTTCAGAATATAAGGAATTGCACTTCTTAAAGGAAACAATAATATTCAACCGTGATAATACAAAAGGGATGTTGTATTTATAATTCATGGTAGTTGCAAAGTCATTTATTTCCTAACGTCAATGCTGACCAATCTTCTATGAAACTTATTCACTATTACGTACCTGTCGGACAACCTTTATCATTCTTTTCGTTAACGTCACCGTGATTTTTTTTTTTTTTTAATTAAGATACAATCTGGCTGTAGTTTAAATGTATGAAAGGGTTGCCTGTTATAATCAGGTTCACTATGTAATATCGCCAGAATTTTGAGGAGTATCAAAACTATAAATTTTTTGAAACCTTATTGTATAGGCATGCAATCAGAAAAAAACAATGCTTCCACTTGCCTTGATACTTATAAGGCTGCCATCTTAGACTTTACAAAATGGCTAATGTAAGAAAAAGTTTTCATCAATATCTCAGCTTCTAAATAACCTAACAATATGATTGTCACAGCTAAATCACTATTGTCATGGCCAAGATATCCAATATATCTTATTTGACAGAAATGAATGAATGTCTTTAAGTGATCGGACATGAACGTACCACTTTGTTAGCGTTCATTATTACAAATAACATGCACCGCATGACCAAAAGGGATTTAATCTTTTAGGCAACTGAGGGTTCTTTTCATTTCATCATCAATTTAAATTTGCTCAATCATGAAGCATGACTAGATAAACGAACTGGGTCTGCCATCACCTAAGAAGCTAAAAAGTGTGCGTGTTGCAGGCACACCTGTGTCGGTCTCTGCAATAAAAATGCACAAGTTTACATTCACATGTACACTGTCTTACATATACTGTACATCACTGCCCACGCAAGTGTAATAGGAACTACACCTTTCAGTGTTTCAGACATTCATGACGTACATATATTATACTTTTATATTTATATATAAATACACACACACACACACACACACATATATATATATATATATATATATATATGTATATATAAATATACATATATATACATATAAATATATATACATATGAATATATATACATATAAATATATATATACATATAAATATATATACATATATATATATATATATACACACACATATACATATACATACATTATATATATATATATATATAAATATATATACAGATATATATATACATATATATATATAAATATATATATATATATATATATATATATATATATATATATATATATATATACTGTATATATACAGTTTGTGAGTGTAAATCATGAAAGTTAACATGTGATGAGTATAAAATATGGATTATAGCCACTTTTCCTTTCGTAACTATAACATACACACACGCACTCACAAAGGGCTTAGGCAAGTCCTTCCACTCCCGATTGTCTATTATGGTCTTTTTATGACAGTCTATACAAACAAATTTTCGTAGTAAATCAATCCACCTTCTTTTGTTTCTTCCCATGTTTCCTTTGCATTCTGTTATTCTTGATGTCCATCTATTGTATGTCATTCTCATTTATGTCCTGCCCAAGTCCATTTCTTTTTCTTACATGTTGTTAGAATATCCTCTACTTTAGTTTGCTCTCGTATCCAGGTTGCTCTTTTTCTGTCGCTTATCGTTACTCCCATCATTATTCTTTCCATAGCTCTTTGAGTTGTAATTACCTTAAGTTCTAAGGCTTTAGTAAGGCTTAAATCACTGATGTTTAAGTTAATACAGGTAGAACCATTTCACTAAATGCTCTACGTGTTAGAAAAAGTGGCATTTTACTTTTCAGAATCTCATCTTGTTTACCAAAAACTTCCCATCCCATGGTTATCCTTCTTTTAATTTCGGTCTCGTGTCTTAGAGGAACATCGACTGTCCGTCCTAAAGTACACTATATTCCTATTATCAGCTTCCCAACCCTAAAATCTTAGTTGGTCTTTCACAATTTTTTTTTTTTATCCTCTCTTTGAGAGTTGAACCAAAAGCAGTATCTAAACATTTCACTCCACTGCTTTGTTTCCATGTGGGCTTCGCAGTCCATATGAATCAAGCAGTTGTAAGCTGCCGTGGGGATAGCAGTACTACACATCTTATCTTTTCTTCTTCTAGTAACTCCTCTGATTAAAAATAACAAAGACTAATTTACTGTTAAAACTAGAGAGGCACTCAGTAGAGTGCAGTCCTCCACCACGGCAGCTTATTTCTCAGCCTTTTGCCCGATCTTGACCTTGACATGTATTAATTGGCGTGGATTTTCATACACACAAATATGAACCAAGTCTGAAGTTTCTGTGACAAGGATGCCCAAACTTAAGGCTAATTACGTGATATGGGCGTTTTTGCTCGTCCGTGACCTTGACCTTTGACTTTCCAAAATTCAACCATTTCCAACTCCTTACATAAGTTTAAAATCCTTGCAAGTTTCATTACAAAAGAATCAAAACTGTGGCCGTATGGTTGATGACCAGAATTTTAGCTTTTGCTTGACTTTGCTCTTGGACTCGACCTTGACCTTCGACCTTAACATCTATTAATTTGCGTGGATTTTCATGCACTAAAATATGAACCAAGTTTGAGGTCTCTGTGACAAGACGTCCAAAGCTATGGCTGATTACGTACATTGACATTTTGTTTGACATGACCTTGAGCTTGACCTAAAATTTAATTATTTCCAAGATTTTTTTTCAATAACAGTTAATCCCTTCAAGTTTCATTACTCTATGATTAATATTGTGGCCAGGAAGCTGTTCACAAACAAACACACAAACAGGGGGTAAAACATAAGCTTCCAACTTTGTTGACTGAGGTAAAAAATTTCATGTTTTTGTATCGATGTAAATGCATATGATGTTTTAGCTTACTTATTCACGATGTTATATCTTACGGTTATTTTTCTGGTGTAAAGTTTATTCTTCAACTTCCTTATGTGGTCCCTTCACATCCCATCCCACAAAACACAGATCCAACATCAGCCAGAGGGGAACTATACGATTAGGGGGCACACCAGGTAACTATGCTTGGGCAGATATATCACTGCTTGAAAGTTTGTAAAATGATGAAATGTGAAGAATGGCAGGCGCGGTAAAGATCACAGAGGTGATAAAAGTGCCACGACTGAGATGGTGTGGGCATGTGTAAAGGATGCATTGTTCGGGAGGAAGCTGTAAGTGACCAAGATCGAGAGGGAGGCAGAAAATTAGATGGTGAGATAAGGTGAAGGATGATATGGAAAGAAGAGATTTGGTGGAAGGGGAAGTCTTTGGTAAAAAGCATTGGAGAGAGGGCGTCAGGATTAAAGTGGCAAAGAAGATAATATCTGACAGGAACATGGCCAGCCTATTTCCACCACAATCTCACATTTGCTTTTCTATGTAGATTGTCCATTGTGTCCACCGTTGTTGAAACTTCTCATTCCTTACATACTCTTGTATTTCCGAACTCTCTCTCTCTCTCTCTCTCTCTCTCTCTCTCTCTCTCTCTCTCTCTCTCTCTCTCTCTCTCTCTCTCAGTGAAACTATTCATTCGTAACAAACATAGGTGAGATGCTGTTCAGTGTGTCATCAACTTGAATAATTTGCAATACTTATCTGGACTTACATCTGCCGCTACATTTCTTCAATATTTTATTCTATACAATTAAAATAGTAAAACCCTATTGCGATACATGTTTACAAGAGAAATTTAATCCGCAAAAAGTGCGACAAAGTGATGATGCTTTTTAACAAAAGAAGACATTTATCAGTGCTAAATGTAAGTGTTAAATTGTGTAACTTAAGCCACAGTGATAAATATAAACTTCTATAGATGTAGGTTTCTATTTGACCAATGGCTTCACCCACAATCTACATTCATGGAATGGACGAGGGACCTGTATCAAACAAAACTGATCATCAAACTCGGAGAGACACGGTAAAAAAAAAATATTCAAAGCCAACAATCATAACCTATTTACGTATTGAACATTTAACTGAAAACACAAGCTAAAAATACGTACACCAAAATATCCTGCACTGTAACAATACCACTCAAACAAATTTTGATCACCAAATGATATATAAAACACCTTCCATAATCTCTTGGACATGACTCAACGCCCTAACATCATATAAAAACGCAGATTGACTAATTTCTTTTCTACAAACAAACTATCATAATTTTCCCTTACCTTGTAAAGCAGCCAAGCAAAGATACAAGTGAAGACAAGTGTCCAAAACATCTTTGTTTCTCTCCCTCTTCCGTTCTTACTTTCTCTTATGCCTCTTCCTCCTCCTCACCAAATCTCCGTCTTTTCCAGCTGTTGTTCTTCCCCTTCTTACGTTATCAAACCACTCTCCCTTTCCCTCAATAATTGCATGTTCAGATGAAAGGTATATTTTGGGTTGCAATCACTTAGTAAATTCAATTCGAATCAATTTAGGATTTTTCCCACCTGTTACTCTGAGAAAATGACGTAATCGATGACTCAACTTTAGAGAAATCGAAGGAGTCCTTCATACACCACCAATAGCGACAGACTAAATCAATATATTTCATATATCACACTTTTAAAAATCAGTCACTTTAAGGCTTAAGCTTCTGCTGCACGTCAAATCTGAGCGAGAGGCGCCAAAGCTCTCCCACAATCACCTTCATCAAATGGCACCGGCAACATTCGATGAGTCACATTGAAAAAGAATGGGTGTGACGCAATCAAACATGAGAACCACCTCTTCCAAAGTGTCACGAATGGCTCCGATGGTCCTCACAAAATGACATCGAAACACACTACACAGCATCAGCACCTCTCAACAACGACGAAGAAGGCGAAGGAGAAGTTCGGAGGGACGACCAAAGCTTCACACCACCACTCGGCCACGGGTTCTTTGTTTATTTGTTTGTTGGACAAGGTGTGCGGATGACCGCCCAGTCACCATGTTGGCCTTTCAAGTACCATTTTGCGTCATAGACGATGCAGCAGCGTCAACAAAGTTCTTCTGATGAGATTTAGATGATAAATGTTGGAAGAGGAGAGGGGGCAAATAGATATTGAAAATATAAGGAAGAGGGAGGCAGCAACAGCGAATCACGATAGTAGGCAAGATCGCTCAACTTCACAAGGCTAGGCAAAGGCAAGGCAATGGTCGCTCTAACCTACGATAAAGCCCTTGGTTTTCCCCCCTCCCCCTTTCCTCGTACCACCAACTCTTCCTCCTCACACGTCTGTCCTTTTATCGGATTTTTTCGGCCTCATTTATTCACATTTTCTGACAATTGATGGATAAGCATATGTCAGCAGATCACACGTAATAGTAATGGCTCATCTAATATCCTTATCAGTACTAACTAAAGGTAAACTTTCAAACAGGATGTACCTCGGAATTTCTTCTCAAGGTCAGAAAATAATTCTATGTAGTTACACACAATTACACCAAATATCATAATTTGATTCGTCAAGCAAACCCAAAATTCAATATAAAATTTCCAGCTTGCTTTTTCAATATATATATATATATATATATATATATATATATATATATATATATATACATATATATATATATACATATATATATAATATATATATATATCTATATATATATATATATATATATATATATATATCTATATATATATATATAATATATATATCTATATATATATATATATATATATATATATATATATATATACATATATATATATATATATATATATATATATACATATATATATATATACATATATATATATATATATACATATATATATATATATATATATATATATAGATATATATATATATATATATAGTGTATCATACAGAAAAAGAGACTGATATTGAAACATTATGAAAGTCGATGGTGTGAGCATACCACCGAAACCCCACAAGCATCCCATTCAAGAGCAGCTCATTTCCTTCTATGGGTTCAGGGTGTTACACTATTAAGAACAAAGAATCTATTTACTGACAACTCAAATGAATGTTCACAATCAGCATCATTTGTTATAATCTGTTCTAATTCATAACATACAGGATAATTCTTTTCAAGTCCTTTTCCACTAACTACAAAAGGCTTTTTCTCATTTTTTTCTCTTTTCAAGTTCGTTTATAGAAATCCTGTAATATTTGTATTTTTAGACCTAAACGCCCCTAATTTTCCCATTTTGATAGTTCCCCATCAAAACTATATACCTAATTTTGCAATTATTCAAATCGGAAATATTTTTTTCATTTTACATTACATTTGACCGCCTTGAGTTTTACATCATGTTGCATAAGATTTTCAAAGCTCTTTATGTTTACTTTTTTACAATTGTCTAGTTACGCTTTGCCCCCTAATGATGTGTTCCTTTTCTCAAAGTTTTCCCGGGAGGTGGATCCCGTTTAAGTTTGCCCATCCCTGTTCAAAATGATGTCATCACGAACTGACACTCGACGACGCACAAACTGTACAGGGGACGAGAGAGTATTTACATGGATGACCAATTCGCCTAGTGCCAAAATAAAGACACCGGCGACCTGTCTTTAAGTATAGACCATGCACCAGACACTAACGTTCGGGAAAGCTTTCATCACTAAACACACACCATTAAAGTTGCCCAAGGATTGTACAAAGGGATGGCTTAGTATAAAAAAAAAAAAAGTTAAAAGTTCAGGAGGCATGAACTACCATATATTCATATATATATATATATATATATATATATATATAGAGAGAGAGAGAGAGAGAGAGAGAGAGAGAGAGAGAGAGAGAGAGAGAGAGAGAGAGAGAGAGAGAATGAAATGCATCTGTTACTAACAATAACAACAACAATCCTAACCTATTGCAACAGGTAGACGAGAGCGATGTGTGTTTGAACTGAACGTTGGGAAAAGTGGCAATTGCAACTGAAAGACTTGAAATTTAAAATATCAAACAGGCATTTATTTTCATTTAAGGCCATTGGATGGTATCATTATTATAATAATCACATAATTTAGGTTAAACAAATCTCATACAAATCCACGCATCAAATCATTTTACAATAGGCATTTTTTTGTCATCATTACTGAAATGATCGCCTTTCGGAACAATTAAGGAAAATAATACAAACAAATATAACAAGGCAACAAACGATACGGCATTCATTTATAAGTGGTCAAATTGAGGACAGTCTCTTAAGAACAATGCTGGGTAGAGAGAGGAAGCTCTTGCAAAACGCCTGACTTCTTGGACAGAGTCCAAAGTAATTACGGGCCTTCTCAGGAATTCATTTCGCCTTCATAACAAACTAGACGGGCACTCGGTACAACACATGCCCTCTCCACGCTAAGCAGTCTTATTTCGACGCCAAACTTATTTGCCGTAGGGCTACAGCCGGAATGGTCACAATAAAAGATATTCTGCCGCCTAATTATATCAACTTTCGTAGCACTTGCATGTACTGTACTCTAGTTACTTCCGTTCTGTGGAGATTTCCTAGAAAGGGGCACGGTTTTTTGCTTTCACTCCACGCAAACTGGTGCACTGAGTGGATATAATAATGATAATATTAACAACAATAATGAAAAAGATCACATCAAACAAAGCTGATGGTTTTAATTTAGGGATGTGTTTATTTCCTTTTCAAAAAAAAAAAAAAAAAAAAAAATGAATGTGGCCTGACACTGAGGTGGAGGTAAAATTCCCATCAAATTTTGGCCTCCTCGGAGCAACAAAAAAACAGGTAACCACCAATGCAGATCATTAGATTTACAGTTGGGAGGAATCCGGAAAGAATAGCTGGAATACATAAATCATATATAGTGGATAAATAATTTTAGTCTCTATTCAATCAAATCATAAAAGGTTCGCGGTTCGAAACAAATCAATGAGATAAGAAGCTATGGAATATCGCATCATTTCAAGCTTACCCCGCATTACACGCACGCTATTCGGTTAATAAATTATATTACGACTTAATTCTCGGAATCTAATAAACCCAAATTTATTGTACCGTATGTACGCAGAAGCTGAACAAATGAAACAGTATTGAACTACATTAACAGCCAGACGATAAACTGACTAAATTAGAAATTCTTCAGATAAGCCAATCCACCTGTTGAGCTCTTCCGAAAATAACTACTGCATGCCGCTGCACAGACATGGTCGATGTCAAACTTTGCATCCCACCTCCGATAAAAGGACCCTAAGTCAAGATGGGGCATCCTGGGGCACATATCCTGTTTTCCTCCTCTCCATTCTACGATACAAGACACCTGGCTCTTATTCTTGACCTTTAGTGTTCATGAGTCATGACCTGAGGCAAATCACGACCAGGACGGTAGAAAAGGACAGGAGCATGAGGGGTGTCGTCCAGGAGTACTGCAGACGGAAGAAAAACAGAAGACGGTGTCTTGTGCAGGTAGTAAGTAGGCCTAAAGAGAGGAACCAAAGGGAAGAGGAAAGAAAGCATGGAGAAAGAGGTGACTGATAAGGAATGAAGTAGGGTCATATAATAGGACCCCACACCAGTACCCCCCCACCACCAAGGTTTCTACTTCACGCAATGCTTCTGAGAAGGCACCAGTCACCCCCCCCCCGTCCCCTGGAGACATCTGAAGGCCATCGACCTATATTTATATATCCAACGCCTATAATAGTTCCGAGGACTTCCGCATGACGGCATCCCAGGATGTCTCAGGACTCTCTTCACGCCAGAGACATATATGCCGGAGATCCGGGTCCTTTCTTGAACAAGTATTTTCAACTACAAAAAAATATTACTTTTATCATAATCGACTTGTGCACTCTATGGTAAACTATGATTAAACAAACGCAGTCAATGATTAAATTGTTAATAAAGTTTCTGAATTTTTCACTAATTTTTGTCCAACCACTTATCGATAATTGTTAAGGACCCTTTAATAGATAAGAAATAAGTTCACACTAATTCAGGAATTAGTTTTTCTAATCTTTTGTGAAAAAAAATGAAGGTACTATCTTGGACTCTTTCCCATTTGGTCAAATGAAAGGAAAGTTTTAAAAGGCAATGAAAAAATTAGCAGAAATCACTTTTAGAAGTACTTTTTGTAAATGGCCACTTCCTGTTTGAATGGAATTGAACATTTCACTCAAAGTTATCAGTTTGCTAAAAAGATAACCCCGCAAAACTCCCTATAGATTTAGTTAAATACCTTAAAAGGTGTATACGGTACAGTACGTGACAAAGTGATTGAATTTGAAATGGATTAGAATCAAGATCCATTTTTTAAAAATGAAACTGGGGGAGACCGAGAACTTTAATGATTTCATCGACAAATAAACACTTGGAAATACAACGGCTTTTCAAAACACCCATTCAAAAGAGAAGAACTATTTTGAAACTTCTACTGTACACCTCGAGATGTTAAATTACCCAAAAGAACCATAACCGAAATCAACCACTTGACTTTTCTTTTTCAAATAGAATGGGTGGGTAAGGTGGCTAGATTTCTCTATCAGCAAATATGAAATGATAAAAGTCTAAAATAGTTTTACTTTCGATCTATGGAAGTGTTAGTAAATAGCTGTGGGAGGGAAGACTGCAATGTCCGCCACGAGAATAGGGTAACCTGGCCTTGTGCCAACACCGGCCCACAATACTGGATCCCACAGAAAACTACAAACAAGTTGGTTCTTTATTATGAAGTAGTCTCTCTAGTTTAATAATCAAACAAACAAATATAGAATACTGAATCATTGCAATCACGAACAATAAAGCTAAATCACAAAATAAGTTATCACGATTGAAAGGAGTCCAGTAACATCAACTCAAAAGAGACTGTTGATTCAAAACATTTACAACGCATGGGTCAAGTGTCAGAGAGAGAGAGAGAGAGAGAGAGAGAGAGAGAGAGAGAGAGAGAGAGAGAGAGAGAGAGAGAGAGAGAGAGAGAGAGAGAGTACACACGGTCACAACCAAAAAAATATTACGTGGTCTTCTAAGTTTAGGAAAAAAACAAAGGGAAGAACTAAACTTATTTTGAACCATGGGAGAGAAGCGAGTGCACTAGCCAAGGTAACGGATGCTTGAGAGAGAGAGAGAGAGAGAGAGAGAGAGAGAGAGAGAGAGATTATTAGACCAGGCGGCAGGATTTTTGCGTAAACACCTCATATCACTTTACTTATTATTTGTAGGCATATGTTGCACAATGCAACACTTGTACGGAATAATATGCATAAACTGTGGGAGGTCAAGATACAATTGAAAGCGCACTAATTCTCACACACAAACACACACATTATACACACACACACACCACACACATATATATATATATATATATATATATATATATATATATATATATATATATATATAATATATATATATATATATATATATATATATATATATATATATATATATATATATATATATATATATATATATATATATATATATATATATATATATATATATATATAATTTATACTAAGATGAAAAAGAAAATATTCGTTCGACAGCCTAAAGTAACACCAATATAAACTCTAGATGAAGGATTGCCTTTTGCTATTTTGATATTTACGGATGTTATTAATAATGACTGACGCATGTCATTATAATGCCATGCCATTTCTACCACCAGCTATTATCAGGTGAAAGTTTTTTGTTCTTCGAGAAATTTATCGGTAAAGTTACACTGATAAACGTGATGTCCTTTCTTCGAATCAGGGTTTTCATGACATGTTTGGCAAATGTCCAAAGAATGGGGCTTGTTCATTTACTCAACTCCAGTGATGATGATGTCCTATTGCCAACCCCTTTCTTGTTAAATCAAATTTTAACCCTCACTGATTTGTATACAGTTGTCCATTTAACGGAAAGTTATCTATAAAAGCAACTGTCCTCCACAACAATATCTTCAAAATAAAAAGTTTTCCTACTTTTAAAATTCTCTATCATTACGAACGATTTTTCACCTGCTTGGCAGCTTCTCCCTTTAATGGTTAATCTGTAAAGTTTCCA
>NC_090725.1:185610271-185620271 GCF_036898095.1 Palaemon carinicauda
TAAAAGGAAATCAGTCAGTTTTGATCCTGGATGACAAGAAAAATCCAATTGTCAAGATACCCCCAAAGTTGAATCACGTTCGGGTGGGCTCAAAATAAAAATGTTAACACATCTGAATATTTGAGGGTGGTAGACAGTCTGAAGCACAGACCTTTGGACTGGTATACTATCCCCACAAGGAAGAAGCAAAGATGCTTTCTGTGGGACTGAAGAAACTGTATTTTAAGCACGGTGTTTTCTTTCCTCATGGTGGCAGATACAGATCTTGCAATCTCCATCTTGAAAAGAGTTTGTAGAACAAAACTGTTCAGTTGATGACTGACTGTCTCAATCCTTGGGTCAACTTTTCCACCAGGAAAAGCAAACTGTTGGAGAACCATCTTGGACAATTCAATATTGTTCTTCTTTTCTTCACTTTCAACTCCTCCACAATCATCAGAGCTTTGCGATATTTTCGAAGTTAAGACAGAAATTATGTCGAAAAGAAAGTGAAGGGAGGGCAAGAGCTAATCAAACAGCGATGATATCCCTCCCGGAAGACTTCCACCAGCCGATTAATGAATGAATGATTAGAAGTTCTCTGGTATACTGACATCGAAGGTCATTGATGCCGATATCGTTTATCATAAATAAAGATTAAAAGAATATTCAATTGAAACCAGAAAAATAATTGTTATAAAGTTAAATAGCAGTAAGACGACCTGCTTTTGATATAAATTCTAAAATACCACTAGCATTGTACAACACATCATATCCAAGGATCTTGGCAAGGATGAACCTGCCATCCTCACCCTGAGCCTCAAACAGATATCTATTTCTTTCCGTGCTATAAGTGGGGCACTCGGTCAACAAATGCCTCACTGTCAAGGGTATCAAGCAGTCGTCGCAATATGGTTGGTGTTGGTCAGCCAACAGAAGCTTGTGTGTCATCAGTGTGTGACGAATGCGAAGACGACAAAGAGTAGACTCCCATTTTCGAGGCATCCCATTATACCTCCAAGGGATATAAACAATCACAATTTCTCTCAACTTATTTTCAGTTAAACTATCAAAATGCTTTTGCCAATAGTTATAAATAGAATTCTCAATTGCTGGTAAAAAAAAAAATCATTACAGAGAATGGGATACCTTCTCGGTAGCAACTCGACTGCAGCACTCTTTGCCTCTTCATTTCCAGACACACCTACGTGTGCTGGAACCCAGCAAAATCAAACTGTTATACCTTGTAGGCCAATAATTAAAAGCCACTCTAAATTTTTTAAAACTAAAGGGTTACAAGAATCAAATCCTTCTAAAGCTTGAAGGACACTTCTTGAATCACTATAAATGGCAAAATTGCCCTCCTCTTTAAACGCTATTTTCTCAATAGCAGTTAGTATGCCATATAATTCAGCAGTAAATATCGAAGATATTGGAGAAAGTGCACCTCTACAGTTAAAAGAACTACTATAGTTAAAAGAGACCTAGCCTCTGATTCAGTCATGTTTTTTTTAACACCAATAAAACAAAAAGATATCTCTGGTAATTTCCACGGAAGGGGTTGGTATCATCTTAAATGAAAGCACCTTACCTCTAATTATATCAAGACTGTTTAATAATTGTTTTACCCGAAAGCCATAAGGTTGAGGAGATTTTGGGTGCAATTTTAAGTGTGTTGAGTGCCTTACAAGGCTTGCAGTCTGCAAGGCTCAAGAGTTAGGGAGTCTTTGTAACCTAAACCAATACTGAATAATGGAAGACATTCGATAATGGTCTAGAGGTAACTCTCCAGCATCAACAAGGAGACTTAGGATATGGGAGGTTCTAAACACTCCTGTGGATGATCTAATATCAGCATGATGTATGGAATCTAAAATCTTTAATCGGCTTGGGGTGGCTGAGGAGTGTATTTCACACCCACAAATAATTTTGTAAAATAATTAAGGGCTTGTATAATTTTAAAATAGTTTTACGGTCTGCCCCCCTGGATGTATGGGACAATACTTTTAAAGTATTCAGAGCCTCAAGACATTTAGCTTTAAACGGCTTTAAGTGAGGAACCCAATAATCCTAAAAATTTAGCTTCACCTACACATGGGATCCGTTGCCCTTTCATGTATATATCTGGATCTGGATGTAATCCCCAGATACGACAGAAATGGACAATAGTAGTTTTGCTTGTTGAAAACTTTAACCCATTCATATCAGCCCACTGAATAATTTTGTCAATTGCGAGTTGTAGTTTTCTCTCAACCATTGCAATTCTAGATCCAGCAAATGATAAGGATTCCACCAGCCAATTATCCTCTCCATGTCAATGCCCCATTGTCCTAGGGTTCAGAGGCAATCCTCACCCTCATGACAACTGGAAAAGGGGAATGCTGATTTCAGTGTACCCCTCTCTCTCTCTGCCTTCCTGTACTGCCCTTTCTGGCTTGGCCAGGTTGGGGGGAAAAGGGAGGGATATTGTCACAGCCTTTCCAGAAGGAAGCAGCAATTGGTGGAGCAGATAGAGATCTGGAGGCTCTAGGAGGTTGCTTCAGCTCTCACTTCCAAAGTTGATATGTATCAAAAGATTTGTGTGGTTGCCTTTGAAAGGCAAGGGGTTCATGGAATAGGAGTCAGGATTCAGCTTCCTTCATTTCTTGACATCCGTCTGCAAGAAAAGGGCAGCAGACTCCAGCACGGACATTCCTTAAGGAAGATTGCCTCCTATTACTGCAGCTGCCCTGTAAAGCAGGAGGAAACTGTCTGTCTCTTCTTTGGAACCAAATTAGTCTACTAGTTTACTGACTGATGCACCAACTACATAAAAATTTTTGCCCCTTAAGAAGATTTCCTAAATTCCCCCTCAACGCAAAATACACAACTACCCCCAACCAGTGGTCGATAAACGATGTTACTTGGAAATTAGCTATAGAAGCAGCTTCCATGACAAAAGAACCAACAACAAATAATCCTCAAACTTTAGTCTATCAGTTTGGGTGTCTGGTACCAGCACTATTATTGCTGGATCAATTGTGTAAGACAACAGATTTGCTATTTTTGGCATATAAATTTGTCATTGAGAGAGGGCAGGAGGGGAATCTTATTAAAGCAGTATAGGTAATTCTTTGAAAAAGAGATATGAGAATTAACCGTATCAAGCACAGCACGAGCAAGAACCGACCACGGCAACTCAAGGGCAGGTGTCCACACTCGAGGTGCACCTAAGTGTCGATCAATGGTCATCATCCTACCACTGATGGGTCTGTGGAAACTTCCTTAATGTATCTAAAAGGTTCTCGGCAATGAGATAAATATTGTCGAATGGGGCACTTGAACACAGATCCAATTCTCTAGATATGCTAGAATTATGATCTCGTGAAGTGTAGGCGCAAGGGATCTGGTCCCGAGGTGCTCTAAGTTCAAGTGTCTTAATGAATGGGTGTAAGAACACGAGGAGACCAAGCACGCTGTGACCAATCATGAGGTGACTGCACATAGAGAATGGGTATGTGGAGAGTGAGCATGTGGACCCCTAACATGTGAAGACTGTTCTCACATTGACTAACCAAAATAGAATCGATCATGCAAAGACAGTGGGGGAAAAGGAGAACCCCCAATCCACAGTCATCCCTTGCTTTTCACGAATTCACTACTGTATATGGCAAGTTTTTCTGACGACCCATAACCCAGAATTTCCCAGTGATCCTAAAAATGTGATGAAATTAAAAAAAAGAAGTTATAATTGATTATTTTTATTGTTTTATATGATAAAATAACTTTCTACCTCATCAAATTAAAAAACAACAAAAATATAATGAAACTGTACATTGAAAAACATTGCAAAATATATCACAAATTACCATTGGGCTGCGTCTGCTGACACTAACCCGAGACTGCTTACTGTACATCGACTATTGCTTACATAAAATCATACACTACACCCTATTGGCTGACAGATGAGAGTTGGTGAATCAGTGTGTGGTAATCTTTATTCTGGCTGCTGGTTGGTCCACAAAGTGCAACTTTACTAAAGACTGATGCTAGACCAGGCAGCACCTCCTGTTGTCGCGTTCTACTTTGCCGTTTGCGAGCCATATGTCTACATGTTACCTTGTAGCCGTGTGCTTTGTGATACTTTAATTAAAGTATTCACGTATTACATTAAACCAAACCCTACAATGGTGCCCACAATTGGCTTTGCAGTACAGTAAATCTCATTTTCTCCTTTGTCATTTACTGCACAGCTAATTCAACGTCACTGTCATAATTCAACTTGTTCTTGGAGTGCATATCTTATGCAAATACCATACACGGAATTAGTTAAAATTAAATATTAAAGTTTTAGAGAAATTTTCCATGTTCTGTAGCCTTAAAATATTCTACATACTGTAGTGGCATACATATAAGCTAGTGAATGTGTATAGCATAATGTGAGCTAGTCTAGGCTGACAAAATCTCAGGTGAATAGTATTCAGCAGTGCACTTATATATATAGCATAAATCTTTTGTGACTAATAGTCTACATAGGAGTGTGGGAAAGTGTTGTAAGTGTGTGGAAAAGGTTTGTAATAGTGTGGGGATCATTTACATAAAAGCTTAAAATGCCAGTAAAAAGTGAAAACTAGGTTCACTGCTTTTCACAAAATTCCACTTTTCACGAAGTGTCCCGGAATGTAACCCTCATGAAAAGCAGGGGATGAATTCTTCTCTCCCACTCATGTCTAGGGGAAAGTCTCACTGCTTAGCTGACTGAGAAGAATGATCAGGAGTTACCCCACCACCACAGAAAGACCTGTTTGGGACAGTCATCTTAGAAGGTGAAACCATGGAGTCACAGGAACAACCAGGAGAAGGAGGGGAATGAAGATTGTCAAGCATCTCGACCAGCAGTACATTTACACTATCCCATACAAAAGCAAGCACTGTTAACATGTACCGCATATTGAAACACGCTTCCCAAACACCTCTTCTTCAGGGCAGCAGGCAACAAATCCAAAGGCAAGATAGGAAGGCACGGGAGTTGGGGCAAAGGAGAGGATGTGCACTTCAATTCCCCCTGACCCCATTCCACAGACTGTGGATTTCTGGGCTGGTGGTGGCAAAACTTTGTGGGTGGAACAGAGAGGAGAGAACAGCAAGGGAAGAATTCAGGGTTTTAGCATCGCCTTACATCTCCCAAAGCTTCTTCATTGACAGGGTGCTGTCAATACATGAAGAAGGCCACAACTTCCATTAGTCAAGGTCCTTGCAAGTTGCAAGTGTCATTTTCTGGATGCACAGCATATTGAGTACTTTGAGAGACAGAGGAGTACTGTATTATCTTTTCTGGGGGAAAGTGATACTTCAGTATCCATCAAAGACTGCCCCAAAGGGCAATCCGGAGTCTCCTCCCTCCTTGAGACTTAATCCAGAGAGCCCAGCCCCATAAAAATCCGAAGGGGAGACAACAGACTTTGAACGCAGGAAAGAGAGGGAGCTAAAGAACATCTTCGGTATTAGCTTAAGCATTACTAAGTCTGACTTTGAAGACTTCTTAGGACTTTCTTCTTCACTAACTCGGCCCACGGCAGAAGCAGCCACACCCTACGCTCCTCACAAGAGGATGGATGAGTCTGAGACTTGCTGTAGCTGTCTGGCTACTTGGCACAGCAACGGCGCAGGACCCCGCCAGCAACCATAATTACCTAATTAAAAGTTTAAACGGCCATTTCATGACAATAGTTTGTATTCTTGTATGATCAAATACGAGGGGTGTACGAACAGAGCTCGGTCATGGCATAAGCAAAGAATGTTTTGTGAACCAGTCAAGAGAAGACTTATTTTCATTGTTGACCACCCTGGGGAAAAACACCAATGAGAATTGTTTTGTAAATGGAAAGTCAAAACAATTGGGGGCCCTTGGAACACTATACAGTGACAAGGTGCTGACAGTTAATCCATCTGAATAAAAATCTACCTATAAAAAAATTGAAGTTAAAAAAATTACTTAAGCAAAAATTATGAAGTTGGAAGCCTATTTAATTTCTGTTAGCAATAGATGGGCATTCTGTGCGAGTGACAAACTAAATCGTAATCCCTTTACTCTGATGCCTTTAATACCAACGCCCATAAACTAAAACTCACTAACAGTTATGTCTTTTACAAATGCTAACGAAAGCAAGAAATTATGCAGTAAGATTCTATACAAAAAAACAAAATCGAAGGAAAAGACAGTGCATTGAAAAATACTAATGATGGCTTGATATTTCAGTATTTCTTTTCCAAACCAGACATAGTACAAAAATGAACAGTAATAATGGCCATATTTTTTTCTTACAATGCTTTTCAAATAGAGAGGAAGAGATTGTCTAACGGCAAAAGGGGTGGAGTACACAGGGAAATCTTAACACCAACACCATCACCATCGCTACCGGCACCACCAAGTCAACCCGGATGGGAGACAAGAATATGCAAGGTTCCCGGTGTTAATTCATGGTTCATGAATTATATATGTCTTAACAAGAGGTTAAAATTGTGTAAAGATTTTTCAACTGAAAACTAAAAAAAAAAAAAAAAAATCATGTACCAGTGTGGTCTCAGTTTAATAGTTATGACACAATACTTGAACAGGAAAGTTATGTACATTTGATGCACGACAAATTTGAAAATATGAAAAGTTGAAGTTACCAACAAAATATGGAGTAAAATAAAAATCAAGTCTTATCCACACCTAGAAGAACCCATCGATTCAGGATGGAAATATTCAAACTCCAACGCCTAATGGCAGTGTTGATGTAATTCGAGTGACAGGTAATAAATACAACGTAGAGCTCGCGTGAATGCTTACATGCACAGAACCAGAAAGCTATTGTCACACACACGAGATCGTGGCAGTCAAAATAGGTTGGCTTTCCATTTTCACATTTAAAAAATTAGCGTGAAATTTCTTCTTTAGGGTTTTAGCACACGTGACGTGACCTATAATGTTGTCACGCCAGATAATCTAATGATACTCTTTCTCGAAGCGAGTTGTAGAAACGAACGTTTAAATTCCAACCCCTTCGAGTGGAAAAACAACAGTTAAGTTATAAAAGGAACGTGTAATTTCCACGTTCCCAGAGAGAGAGAGAGAGAGAGAGAGAGAGAGAGAGAGAGAGAGAGAGAGAGAGAGAGAACAAGGCCATGAATAGCGTGAAGAATGTAACGACTACAATGGACAAAGTGATTATAATCAAGCTACACTAAATTCACGTCAGATGATAATTGTGAGAAATTATCTGTAACTGACGCAAAGTGATTAGTTCCAAACGTATTCAACCTAAAATAAGTTAAAAGTTGTAGGCTACGTTTTTTCGTGCATTGGATTTTTTGTTACCATATCCCCTTTCCATTTTTACTATAATCTTATTTTATATTTCCCGAAGATTTGTAATGGTAGTTTTATACTTTCTCCTTCGTCCATTTAAGTGTAATAATAATTGCACCAGCTGCTCTTACTTTTGATTTTTCGTATACATTTTAATGACATACAAATACACATGAATACAGTTGTAACAGTATATATATATATATATATATATATATATATATATATATATATATATTAATAAAAACAATAGCAAACGACACCATGTATTAAATATCCCTTAGACAAGAATGGCCCATGCAAACGCACCCAACTCTATGAAGACAAACCGCGTCACACAGGAAGAATACGTCACAGATTTGTGAGTTTTTTGCGTTCCCATGTAACGACAAGAATTATCCAGACGCAGAAAGAAACCACATTTATACGCACACAGATTTACATCCCATTTCGCTGTTATGCTCTAGGAGTGAGACTAATAATATGGCATCGCAAGGCGGTAATATTCTCGCATATCATTTAGGTACTGCAACCGAACCCTTATTCGAGCATTCTAAACAACAAAACTGAGACATGATAATTCAAATACTACGGTGCAAGGGGAATTAACAAAAAATATCTACGAATGGGCATTAATTGCCACAAAAAAAAAATCCCGGAAAAAGATTTTGCAATAATTTTCGCAGTCGCTTTCAAAGCAGTAAGTACAGTATTACGCCACAAGTTGGTGGCCCAGAAAATAGTTTCCTTACTACGCTGCAATCTCAAAGTAAAGATGCCATTCCTCGAAGTGACACAAAGAAGAGAATATATGAGATTCCACAATATTTAAGTTTGTGGTGGCTTATTGGAAACGTCCATGCCCAAATATGAATCCGCTCAAACTATTTTACATTTTTAAGAGTCTGCAACCTCACCATCCTTGTGAGCTAAGGATGGGGCGATCGTCGAAGCCTATAGGTCAACCAGCTGAGTTATCAGTAGCCATTGCCTGGCACTCTCTGGTCCTAGCTAGGGTGGATATGGGCTTGGGCGCTGATCATATGCATATATGGTCAGTCTCTAAGACATTGTCCTGCTCGATAGGGTAATGTCACTGTCCCTTGCCTCTGCCATTCATGGCCAGTCTGAATAAAAAACAAAAAGAATAATGATAAATTTACGACGGATGAGATGACGTGTTCCTTCAAGTAACTGAACAATGTCAAAGAAATTCACCTCTGACGTCCTTCAATAACGCATCAAGAAATATAAAATATTCAAGACTATTTCACTTACGACCCAAGACTGCTAATCAATAATTAAGCTCCTTCCATAGCGCTAATTATAAGCCTCTAGACAATCATTTAGAAAATGGTCACATTAAGATATAGTAAGTTACTTCACTCGGAATGAATATTCCAATAAAAGACAAAGAATTTTGAAAGTCTCATGTGTGTGAGTGTGTGTGTTGCATGAAATCGTGTACAGTTCCACATTGGATCGACCCGTAAAAATAGGGCTGTAAGCAAAGTCAAAATAACAAAGTGCCAATGTTCCGAGTCATGTGATCACCTGATGAAAACCAAAAACCTGTGACAACAACACATACTGAATATAGAGATAAAAAGTCTGAGCTAAATTTTGGCGACAAGAATTCTGCGCAACTATGACGAAGTACTTGGAAGTTGCGTTGCGGAAACCTTTGTTGCGTCTGACTTCAATTTAGCTCGGCGTCGACCCAATGCGCATTCGAGCACAGAATTCTTTTCGTCTTATCTGACAAAACAAATCCTTTGTCTCAAAACACATTTGCTCTTTACAGGTGCCATTGTATGATGATATAACCGAGGCACTTTCCGTCAATAGGCGTAGGTGATAATATATATATATATATATATATATATGTATATATATATATATATATATATATATATATATACATATATATATATATCTATATCTATATCTATATCTATATCTATATCTATATCTATATCTATATCTATATATATATATATATATATATATATATATATATATATATATATATATATATATATATATATATATATATATATATATATATAAGCGCGTAAAAATCAAAGGGAAACGTGATGCTCAGATGCAAAAGAACCATAGGGAAAATGAAAATATGAAATATGAGATTAAGTCCTGACTAATATCGTGATACTTCTTCAGGGGACTGATTTATAGAACGAAGTTTCTTTACATTTTATAGGTACAGTAAATGTGCGAACATACATATAGAGACTTATAGAACAATGACGCTCCCATACCAGCTACCCGCGATGTTATCAGGTGTTTCCTGGGAGGAGATCCAACCTCATTAGACACCTGCCAGAAAGGCTCATTTCGGATGACCGGTAAATTTTTGTTTTGGCTTTCAATAAAATTTCTTTATATTAATAATGGTAGCCTTATCCATATAAATACATAAGCAAAATTATATCTATATATAAAACATCTATATGTATAAATATATACATAGACATATACATACGTATACACATACAGGCATTCATATACAGACATATGGATAAATATATACAAAAACATATATATACGCATACACACATACAGGTATACGTATACAGATACACACATAGACTTACATATACATGTTTTTACACATGATTAACATGTATATATAATTATGCACATATAACCTTATTACCATAAACATAT
>NC_090725.1:185625271-185665271 GCF_036898095.1 Palaemon carinicauda
TATACAGTATATATATACATATCTCTACAGTATATATATTTATATATATATACATATACATATATATAGGCTATATATATATATACACACACATATGTATATGTACATATATATAAATATATATTTATACATATATATACAAAAATATATTCACATACATATATACATAAATATATAATATATGCATATAGATATACATTATATATACATTATATATATATATATATCAGTATATATATACTGTATATATATATATTATATATATATTCATATATACAAATATTTATATATTTATATTTATACGTATTTATATATTTAAATATATATATATATATAATATATATATATATATATATATATATATATATTTATTTATATACTGTATATTAATATATTTAAATATACACAAACACACACATTATATATATATATATATATATATATATATATATATATATATATATATATATATATGCATATAGACATATACCCTAAGTACTGATAGTTATAAGCACTTGATAAACCCCAAACAAGTCTATATAATTGAAATGATTTAATCAATATTTTCAAATGAACCACATCTAAATTACAAAATAAAATTTCCATAATGTAAAGATTAATTTGAACTATTAGAAGAACAGCTCAATCTAAGCCTAACTTCTCAGACATTGTCTCACGAGCAGGCAAAAATTACCCGAGGTGAGCGGGGATGGGGGGGGGGGGGGGGAGGAAGGAGGAACGTTAATAGGGCAGGTGCTGTCCTTGGATGATAAATACCTCATTGCTCCAAGGAGATGTCACAATTAAGGTAATTCCTTTACTCAAACTTTATCATCTCATATTAACTGTTCATATATTTCCAAAATATTCCATCATAGGAATATATTCAATAGTACTGTAAAGTCTTACATGCACTTATGATATCTAATATTCAAAAGAAATAGATCTATCTTAGCAATGCTGATGATGAAGAATAATTGACCACAAATTATTTCAAAACTAACAAGACAATAATATTAACACACAATTTCTATTACATGTAACCACCTCATCAAAAAAAAAAAATCATCAAAAAACGTTATTAGATAAAAAACCAATGGAAATTTTCTATCAAAATTCGATCCTTACAGCTTTTCTTCAACAGGAACAGAAACGAAATGATTTAATAATTTCTTTGTTGATGTCTTATTCAAGCTTTCATGTGATTTGTTTACTTCTGAAGAATTTGTTAATTCCTAACGTGTAGCCACTCATTCCACGTTGGTTCAGCTTATTTATCACACGAGTAAAACACATTTCTGATTGTACTGACATATCCATGTAATTGAACTAATATATATATATATATATATATATATATATATATATATATATATATATATATATATGTATATCTAAAAAAAGCCTTACCTTGTCATCCTTTTCATTATTGTTTGTATCAGATGTTTCTTGTTCCTTGTTAATATCATTATTATTGACTTGGTCTTCAACCGTCGCCATCTTAGTTACTCCAGGTTCAAAATATGATAAAATACACTTCTCTTATCTTAAGTAAATATTGAGCTGTTCCGAGTTCACTTTTTGCTGATTCCTAAATCGATGTAGCATTGAAAGCACCACCTTGGGCCTGCTTCTCCTTGCTACTACTGAAGATAGTGAATGCTCACTGACTGGCCCATAGGAGAAGACTGGCCCATAGGAGAAAACACTTCACTTGTTTAACAATCACTTTAGTCGGTTGGTCATCCCCTAATAACATACATTTTCTGGCGTAAAACTTTACGAAATTTAAGAAAGTAACGAGATTTAGCGAAAGAAAAAAAAAACCCACAGGATTTAAAAAAACGTCTAAATTCACAAAAGTAAATAATTACTGTACAAGTCAATCAACTTAATAACTATACGAATGAACCATGAAGCTATTGTACACAGAACAGTAGTTCTCAAAAATGAAAATAAAACTATTCAGATTTTTTCCGCGACCAATCCTGCCAAAAGCGTTCTTGAAGGTAGAATGGGGATACCTGACTTAGCTCCAACGTTCCTCAAGAATCGAAAAGAACCAGAGGACACTGATAATAAGAAACTGGGCAAATAACAGTAGGACGCACGGCCCTTGCACGACACACTGAAGTAACGTTAATTAGGAATAGGTCCATTGATATATACAGTACATACACACAAAATATACACATTTACAGTAAGTATACTGTGTGTGTTTTATATATATATATATATATATATATATATATATATATATATATATATATATATATATATATATATATCAAGCAACAAGATGAATAAAAGTAAGATATATTAGTGTGCCCGGTGCACCTTCAAGAAAGAAAATTCTAACAAGGCAGTGGAAGGCCATGTTACAGAGGCTATGGCGCTACCCAATACCAAAAGACAATGGTTTAATTTGCGAGTGTCTTTCTCTTAGAAGAGTTGCTTATCATAACTAAGGTTTCTCTTCTACCCTTCCCTAGAGGAAAGTAGCCACTGAACAATTATATTGCATTAGTTAACCAATGAGCGAAGAAGAACTGTTTGGTAATCTCAACGCACACATACACAAGCGCACGCGCGCGCGCACACACACACAAACACAGATATATATATATATATATATATATATATATATATATATATATATATATATATATATATATATATATATATATATATATATATATATATATATATATATATATATATATATATATATATATATATATATATATATATATGAGCTAAGTCTTGCTGTATTTCTATCAGTGCTAACATTCAAATCCTTGTTTTCCATTAACGGTATTTGCCTATAGTTATGCGATTTGGTGACTGAGCTAATTTGATATTAAAGTGTGTGGGGCTTATTTTGAAAATATGTATATTTGCACACACATACATATACACATGTATACTAACACAAACACACACACACACACACACATATATATATATATATGTGTGTGTGTGTGTGTGTGTGTGTGTGTTTGTGTTTAAATCAAAAGAAAGATAAAAACCTAATTATAAGAGAGAAAACAAACACCTTGTCATAAGTAGAAAAATTTGATGAGTTTAGCAATACAAAATAGGTCCTCCCAGTTACATGATGAAATGGAAACAAGTAAAGAAGAACTGAACAGTAATTTAACTAAATGTTATTGAATCATCATAAGAGATAGGTGGAAGAGTTCCTAAACAAGATCAAGGAAAACTATAAGAAAAGACCATAAACCTAATAAATATGATGAAATATAATTAGGAAAACTATCCAAAACAAGAAACAAACTAAAATTCCAAGAAATTCGCAAACAGACAAAAAATTAGGAAACTAAAAAAAGGAAGAAACATCAAAATGATGAAACAAGACTTGCAACAGAGCACCAACTGATATTTGCTTCAAAGGATGAAAATAGAAATATCAGCAAAGAAGTATAGAAAGCATTAAAAGGCATGAGTCAAAGCAGCAGCAGAAATTGGTCTAACAATTAATTTACTAATATTTGGAGGAGATTTCATAGTTGTAAAACTCGCTGTACTTTACAGCTAGGAAAATTTTTATTATGATGCAGATTCACATAAAGGGACACGAGACCTAAAAATTACCGCCCAATGAGTTTACTCTCCGTAATATATGAAATATTTAGGCCGAATAGAAAGACAGCTAGACTTTAATCAGCCAAGAGAGCAGGCAGGCTTTAGAAGTGGGTATTCAACTACTGACCAAATCCATGTAATTAACCAGTTAATGGAAAAAATAAACAGTGTATGACTACCCACTATGTATGGCATTTATAGAATATGAGAAAGCTCTTGATTCTGTCTAAACATGAGCATTAATACGCATGCCTAGAAGTGTTTTATGATTTAGATTGGGGAAACGTAGGAATTAACATTATTGGGGAATACCTTAAGCTTTGCAGATGACATAGTTTATTTAGTGAATTACAGAAGGAATTACAAAAGATTATAGAAGATTTGAATAGAGAGAGCAGAAGTGTTGGACTGAAAATGAATATGAGTAAAACTAAGATAATATTCAATAAAACGCAGAGACTACAAATAACAATTATGGACGAACCTCTACAGATTGTTAATTAAAATACGTACTTAAGATAGAAATCAAGTGTTTCCTCAGGACACGAGACGAAAATTAAAAGAAGTATAAGCATGGGATGGAGAGCTTTTGGTAAACAAAATGACATTAGGAAAAGTAAAACGTCACTTTCTCTCTCTAAAAAGTATTTAATTGGATGGTTCTAAAGCCCAGAAGATATGATCGCCCCATATAATAGCATATTTGTAGAATTAAAACCTTGAATTGACACATGGGAAAGCTCTGACATGGCCAAAACGTGCACGTGCACAAGAAATTTAAAATTGAAACGGAGAAAGAGCCAGGTGCGACTATAATTGCCACTACTACTAGAAATAATAAAAACAATTCCTATTTCATAACATGAAAGTTTATGAAACTTCGTAATCCCCACCCCCAACTCACCAATGTGTTACAAGGACTCATTCCACATCTCATCCTCCACTTTATTCTTACAACCAGAGTCATTCGGCAACTCGTTTTCTTTAAATCTACTGTGACAAGTCATTCTTTCCGGCCAATAAGGGATAAAAATGCAATATAATCATATGATTACACACAATTATGATTATAATAAAACCTGAGAGTATAATTTTCTAGACGTATTGAGAGCAAACTATTCTCATAAAAGTCAAATACTTTTCTTGCGATGGCGACCCGACTCGAAGTCTACAAACGAAATCGATTAATTGATTGAGATCAGTCTGGAGTTTTCCAAATGCATGTCAAGTCGAATAAATTTAAGAGACCCCACAAAGCAAAGCAAAGCGATCAAGAATAATTCATGAAAGAAGCGTCTTTCAAACATACTAAAATTAACATTAAATCACTGTTACAGAAAATCGTTCTTATTTTTCATTACAATAGAAAACTGTTTCAAATATTTATCTAGTTCATGATATGAACGATAAAAAGAATGTTTCAAGGACTACCAATGAAGGTGCCCTATTTCTCAATACAGACTTGTACTTAACTTAACACGGGTCTCGAGTGTCTTGAGTTTTGTCTCCAGGCAACATACACTAAGAGAATTCTCTTTTATTTCGATATCAAAATAGATCACTTTTGCATTGTCATGACGGCTTTTAATTAGTGGATATCTATCTTCAATGTTAGAGTCATTCATTCCTTGAATTTCTAGCTATTAGTTCCTCCTTTTCATTTGAATCTCTCTCTCTCTCTCTCTCTCTCTCTCTCTCTCTCTCTCTCTCTCTCTCTCTCTCTCTCTCTCTCTCTCTCTCTCTCTCTCTCCAATAAATAAACAAATGTAAATATTGGGTACATATAAGGACACTTGAATATAAATCACCTTGAAGGTTACGACCATGAGAAACTTGAGTGGAAATTAGAGTTTTTTTTTACTCCTACTCCCGGTAGCTTGAGAAAGAGACACACATTAAAATATGGGAACGGATTTCCTGTACCTTGAGATGCAGTTACACACACACACACACACACACACACACACGGGGAAATACAATCACACACCAGACGTTTAATTATCAATTAAGAATGAAAAAGAATTCAATTGTTAATTTAGAATAAACCCCAACGAATTTCTCACATAAGGCCATTTAGTTTATTTACGCATAAAACTAAAAGGCAATAAAATCCAATCTACGTAATGATCCGTTTGAGTTGACTTAAGGTAAGTATATTCACTGTAATGATGCTCTTAAGACTGCAATTTTCCATTGCATAATAAGAACACTTCCCTATTGCTGGAAAAATAAAAAATCACTTAAGTTTGTTTATGTCACCTATCTGTAATTCTGCTCTGAAGTCTCTCTCTCTCTCTCTCTCTCTCTCTCTCTCTCTCTCTCTCTCTCTCTCTCTCTATCACAAATATATGGCCACTCTACGGCGTGGTGTTTTCGACTTGTAACCCACGAATATATACCCAAAGTAATAAAAACAAAACTAATAGTGATAATAGCCCTTGACAATGACTAATAATGATAATAACTTTTCATAGAAAATGCAACATCATAAAACACGAAGTTAAAAATCAAGCAGAAGAGGAGAACAAAACGATTCACTTTCGACATTGATATCTCCAGAGAAGTCCCAAAGAGCAATCTGCACTACGCAGTTTTCTTTAGTAAAATGTACCAAATAAAGAACACAGAAACGCATGTACGAAGTGTCTGAGTAATGCACAGGTATCGTGAGTAGAATAAGTAGGTGGGTTAACGTAAGTAGGTAGGAGGGTAGTAGGTAGAATAGGTAGGAAGAATAAGTGTAGGTGATGGTGCTGGCTGAGGAGGAGGGGGAGAAGGAAGAGAGAGAGCATGCGCGCGTTCCTTTCCTTAGTCGATTACAAGTAAATATTAGAGTGTTCTTCGCAGCAGACCACGAAAGAAAATGCCAAATATGCTACAGGACGAAATCTAGGCCAAGCCACATACCACCTGGAACATGGCAAATAAAAAATTTTCATTACGATATATTACTGGTAATTAAAAAAAATTATATATATATATATACATATATATATATATATATATATATATATATATATATATATATATATATATATATATATATATATATATAAATATGACAAAACCCTTTTTTCTGACAATGTATGACACAAAATACGATACAAGACATTGGATAGCGTCTAATTCGTTTCAAAAAGTTAAAAATGAAAAAAAAGTAAATCCTCCTAAGTAATGCCTAACCCTAAGCCACTGGAAAGAAAAGGGCTTGGCGAGAATAACGAAGCCCCAAGTCTTGGAACTGAACCTCTGCGAGAGTTTGCTATCGCGTGTCAATCTTTTTCTTGTCTCGTCGCGACTGAAATAATGAAGAAAATTTCGATTTCCATGAAAAGACAGACGACCCATCATTTCTACTAAAGGTATTTGCGGATTTGTACATTTCTAATCATGAAGGTGTACGGAAAGGAACCTACCGCCCTCATAAACCAGCCATAACAGAAACGAAGATAAGAAATGGAAGGGAAAGACGAAACGAAAAGCAATTAACGTAAAAGGAGCAATAAACCCGTCTCAAGCAGAGAGTTTTAGGCTGAAAGCAAGGAAGGAGAATAGAAGAAACAAGAAAAGGCCAACACTTTTTATATTTCCATCAAACTATAAAGTATAAAAATTCCATCCTTACAACACATGCATAGATCGGAAAAATTAGGAATAGAGTAAAACTTACACATAGTAAATCTTAATGATGCAATAGAGTACACCCTTCAGACATGGGTAATGGGAATGTAGCAGCGAATTAACTGGAGTGAAATAAAATAAGCCCTGCATCTCAGAAAGACACGAGCTAAAATTTATTGAGACTCTTTTCAATAATAAAATCTAGATCCTTTTTCGGCACTCCGCGTTAATTCTTTGAACAATATTAATTTCTTTATTCAAGTTTTATTGGAGAGAGAGAGAGAGAGAGAGAGAGAGAGAGAGAGAGAGAGAGAGAGAGAGAGAGAGAGAGATTAATTCAACATTGTAGAATCATTCCATCAGACATGACATTGACTAAATGAGAAAACCCAATTTACAACTGGAAATGCATATGGATATATTTAGTATATACATCATACTTATATACACAAGTGTGTGTCACGACATATATTCCAAATAAAACATTGCCTTTCGCCATATAATTGTAAAGACTTTTCCCATTTAAAATAATATTGAAGTCAAATCTTACATTTTCTACTATGTAGAATCCGATTTTGAAACCAGGGACTTACTGTCTTCCTTCTACCAACAGAGCGGTTGACAATGCACAACCGAGGCATATTGGATGGCATCACTGCTGTGAAACTCGGCCTGGGGTTCGGTACCAGCTGAATAATTATTTGGTGAACCTAAATAATTAGTTTGTCCCCCTAATGCTGCCTAAAAACCCACATCAGCTAGTGTAGATTAAATGTAGTTTGACACAGATGTTTAATAAGACAGCTGCGCCTGAACTGACAGTAAGCACCAGCAAGGAAGAGCTGACCCAAGGGTAACGGGCCTTTACAATGTTTTGTATATAGATACTTGCATGGTGTACACATTGCACAGAAATCCGATCATTAATAAAAGGAAGGAGATAGACTAGCCCAATGAATCAAGCTCGCCTCTTACAGAGCTGGCCAACAGGACTTTAAAAAATAATGGATAAACGATCAGGCTAGGGGTAGGTCATGTGTTTATATTTCCGAATCTAGTCGTATCCCATACCTTATTGTGCATGATTGTGGTCAAGGTGGTATAAGGATAAACCCTTGGCACTGATTCACAGGATACAGGTATTTATCATACTGTAATACCTTGAGTACCATTTACCAAGATGTCAAATACTGATCCAGGACCATCAATTTCCCGGACAGACTGGAGTAAAGTGTGGTCTTTCCCAGAAGAAAAATCGTGAAGAGCTCAAGTCCCCTTGTTCACAACACCCAGAACAACACGATGGCTGCAATATGATTTTGATTAATATTCACCTATTTCAGAATTAATGAGATGCTTATTGTTCTGTATCTAGACAGATTTGATGATGGTGGTGGCACAGAAGAAACTTTGAGGAGAAACATGGATCAGTATTACCAAAGTTGTTATGTTCAACAACAAGAAACTGGAGAGAGCCAAAGAAAACAATGAGTAGTGTGTGCTAAGCTCGACTAGCATACCAAGCTTCGCAGAACTCCCCTTGAAGGCTAAAAATTTTCTTATGTGACAGAGAAGCTCCATCCTCGAACTCAGATTATTTATGAAAATGAACCTATGTGCCATATTCAGCCACTTCATGAAATCCTGAAGAGGCTGATATGTGGATCTTTGTGTATGCCAGGCATGCAACAGACGATAGCAGCAAAGTCATCATGGTCAAAGTCAGCAAAACAGATGTTGTCGTTAATACAATCAGTATTTTTCCAGCACTTCAGGGCCTAGGTCTGCATCATGCATAGTGGGTTCCCTTTAGGCAAGGACTGAACCTAAGGTGGGTTCCTGTACATGACTTGTGATGCACTCTTGCAGAAAAGGGCAAAGGGATCCTCTTCTTCCATTCTTTAATTAGCTGCATTTGCATTTCTGAATATTGTGGCAAAGGGAAGAAGTCTGCTTGGGAAACCTAGGATGTTTGTGATGAGACTTCTAGTGTCTTCGGCAAACTTAGCCAGTACCCACCGGTAGTGGATGATGAAAATTTGGGAGACATTGAATCAGTTCAAGGTCTTGATGTATGACTGATCTATAGCACAGCTGAAAGTGCTGGTGTGAAGGGTTGACATGTTTGATTGGAAGCAGAGCCCATACAAATCCATTCCTCCAAACCGACCAGCACTGAAGCAGCCTATGAACTGTGATACCTACCAAGTGGGTTGCATCTGGAGTCAGTCAACAGTAAGTCATTCATAAATGCAGAATCCTGCCAATTGCTGTTGGACTAAGAAAGGGGATGCATGGCAGATTGTTTGGACAGATCTCCCACATATTGCAGAGAGTTGCCAATCGCTAAGTCTAGATGCAAATCAGAATGCTGTGGTCGATGCAAATGGTATTGCTTTGGTCTCATCTGCACGACACTTAGCAGCCGTGATACCCATCCTGGTAGCAAGACAATATATGGCAGACAGGTACAGGCTCACTGCCTACATGAACATTCAATTATATATTCAAGTAATGGTGCCAATGAACTGGGCCCTTTTGACCTTAAATATGATTCAAAGTGTGATATTATGGTAGTAGGTTGGCCAGGGCACCAGCTACCCGTTGAGATACTACCTTCAGTGATATTGGTTCCTTTGACTGGCCTGGGTCCCTCTCTCTGGTCACAACTCATTTTTCCTTTGCCTACACATAGACCGAAGAGTCAGGCCTATTCTTTCCTTATTCTCCTTGTCTTCCTGCACCAGACAACACTGAGATTACCAAACAATTCTTCTTTGCTCAAGGGGCTACCTACTGCACTGTAATTGTTTAGTGGTTACTTTACTACTGGGAGGGATAGAAGAGACTCTTTAGCTATGGTAAGCAGCTCTTCTAGGAAATTACACATCAAACTCAAACCATTGTCCTCTGGTCTTGGATAGTGCCATAGCCACTGTACCATGGTCTTCCGCTGTCTTGGGATAGAGTTCTCTTGTTTGAGGGTACAATCGGACACACTATTCTATATTATTTCTCAAGCTCCTGATTTTTTAAAAAATTTATTGTTTCTATATGGAACCCATTTTAATGTTACTTAATTGTTTATTATTTCTCTTGTGTTTTATCTATCTCCTTGTCTTCTTGGGCTAATTTTCCCTGTTGAAGCCCTTGGGCTTAAACCATTCAGGTTTTCCAATTACAATTGTAACTTAGTAGTAGTAGTAGTAGTAGTAGTAGTAGTAGTAGTAGTAGTAGTAGTAGTAGTAGTCAGCAGGTGGGTAGGTACATAGTTCTAAATTAAGATTCTACACACTAACATAAGACAAGTCTTTGTAATTTTCTTACGAAATGCTATATTTCTGTATATTCAACAGCAACCGTATCGAAAAAAATGGCCACCATCTTGAATTTTCAAGTGACCTGCGGGTTTTATCCAAAGAGCAATCCCTAAGGAATGTGTGTCAATCGGGTACTTGTTTCCATAAATGAAAGATTGGTACAGTTATCGGATCCACTAACACTACGCCAACCAACCCACCAATTCCACCTCCCTCAAGTATGAGGCAAGGACACAGCAGTAAATCGGAAGGTCCCAAAGAACTCGGCACTCCAGCAACAGTCACTTTAGTTGAATACGTCAAATACCTGACCGATCACAGCTTCCTTGAGAGCCTAGGATCGATTTCTTTCATGCGAGTCAATCCACACAGAAATCGATAGGACGATGTTAGGTAGAAGATAGTCGCTCGAATTGTTTATCATATCGATTGAAGTTTAATGTGATCTTTCAATGGTGGAGGTTGTAATTGCTGCACGAAAGTTGGCGACTCATAATCATGCCAACAGTATCAGTTTCTTCTAACAGTAAGTTCGTACCTTTTATGGAAAAAACGGTGATATGATTACTATATATATATATATATATATATATATATATATATATATATATATATATATATATATATATATATATATAGCTCGTCAATCCATCGCCTTCTCTTCCTCCCCATGCTTCTTTTACAATCTCTAAGGAACCATTATGTTGTTCTTTATGTCCATCTATTATCTGTAATTCTAATTATACATCTTGTCCATTTCTTTTTCTTACGTATTAGAATATCTTCAACTTCACTTTGCTCTTGTATTCATGTTGCTCTATTTTGTCTCTTAGTGTTGTTCCAATCATTATTCTTTCCACTGTTCTTTGAGTTATAAATAGTTTATGTACTAAGGCTTTAGTAAAGCTCAAAGTTCATAATGCATAACTTAATAACGGTATGACCCCCTTATTTAATATTTTCTTTATATATATATATATATATATATATATATATATATATATATATATATATATATATATATATATATATATACTATACAGTATGTGTGTGTGTGATAACACTTTATCAAACTCTTTACTGGGGGCCTACTGACCTAGATTTCGAATAACTAAATAATTGGAGTGCCCCAATTAGAAAGATGGGAACTTTATTAGAGAAAATCTTCCGGAAAACGCCAAAATTAACACCTTTTGGGTGGGTCTCGATACAGCCACATGCTAAAAATCGGCTCAGGCTTGAGTGAAAGTCTCTCTCTCTCTCTCTCTCTCTCTCTCTCTCTCTCTCTCTCTCTCTCTCTCTCTCTCTCTCTCTCTCTCTCATTTCTAAAAATTCGAAAAGCCTCGAACGTGTGCCATTATTCATCTTTTGGGTGCGAAACCGAGAAAAAATTTTCAGCTCATCACGAGATTCTACAAATACCATTGGTTTGAGTCGATAGTATTTCTCAATTGTCCGGTCACACGGCACAAAACACGCTTAAAAATATAATCTACGGACATTCCAAAGAAAATGAAAACGATGGTTAACATCAGTATGAATTAATTTGAATCATGCTTCAAAATAAGGAAATCTATTACAACAAATCACTTCTATCGTGAATGTTAAAATATGTATTCTGCCGACATCAAAATAATAATAACCATTTAATCAAGAATCACTTTCACTTTTCGTCCACATCAGCTGTTCACTACAACTACTCCTTTAACATTGAAGAAACACGAGTTGACGTATGTTATCCCCAACACGCGCTATGAAAGACACCTATCCACCCACCAGCAAATATTTTGTATTCTGTATTTTTTATTCATTAATTCTTAAATATAGAATATTTGTTATTCCTTTTTTTCACTAAGTTGCTTTCCATATTAGAGTCTTAGGGCTTGTAGCATCGTACTTTTCCAAATAGAGTTGTAGCCTGGCTATTCATTTGGCTATATGACTACTGCCTAGTACTGCGTGTTATCGACTTCACAACCACAAACGTACTAAAACTATACGGATACGCACCTCCATTGAAGAAACGATAATAAGCTCCTCCTTCAACACCCCTCACCCCTCCCTCCACACGCCCCAATCCTGATTCTATCGCCACCCAGAGAGAGAGAGAGAGAGAGAGAGAGAGAGAGAGAGAGAGATTCCATACCATCGCTGCTATTCCCTCGCTCACAAGTTGCCTCTCATTGAAGAAATTCTTCCTTGGGAGGCCCAACTCTATCATTTGCTAGTCCCCAAAACAATCATTGCAGTAAGCCATTGCTCGTTGTAGAATCATAATATGCCACATGCATGTATTAGAAATACTCTTTACTATTCTAATATCATGATTTGCAATGTAATTGCATTCATAATTCTACAGCTTTAAAATACATACATACACACATATATAATATATAAACAATCTATGTATAGTCATACACAAACACACACACACACACACACACACACATATATATATATATATATATATATATATATATATATATATATATATATATATATATGAGAAAAAGATTGTGTATGTGCATAAAGGCATTAAAAGCCAACTGCTCGGCAGAACTGTGCAAAAAACCTTTCAAACACGATCAATCAATCGAGGTGGAGGCGCCATTTCACATAGTAACGTGAGATCCCCAGATGTTTGAATGCAAACGTGCCTATTATTATTATTATTATTATTATTATTATTATTATTATTATTATATTTACTATTATTATTATTTTTATCATTATGACTATTATTATTATTATAATTATTATTATTACTTGCTAAGCTACAACCCTAGTTGGAAAAGCAGGGGCTCCAACAGGGAAAATAGCCCAGTGAGGAAAGGAAACAAGAAAAAATAAAATATCTTACTAAGGAAACAAGAAAAAATAAAATATCTTACTAAGGAAACAAGAAAAAATAAAATATCTTAATAACAGTAACATCAAAATAAATATCTCCCATATAAACAATCGAAACTTTAAGAAAACATGAGGAAGGGAAATAAGATAAAATAGAGTGACCGTGTGTACCCCCAAGCAAGAGAACTCTAACCTTCGACAGTGAAAGACCATGGTACAAAGGCTATGGCACTACCCAACACTAGAAAACAATGGTTTGATTTTGAAGTGTCCTTCTCCTAGAAGACATGCTTACCATAGCTAGAGTCTCTCTTCTACCCTTAACAAGAGGAAAGTAGCAACTGAACAATTACAGTGCAGTAGTTGACCCCTTGGGCAAAGAAGAAGTGTTTGGTAATCTCAGTGTTGTCAGGTGTAAGAGGACAGAGGAGAATCTGTAAAGAATAGGCCAGACTATTCGGTGTGCGTGGGCAACGGGAAAGTGAACCGTAACCAGTGAGAAGGACCAAATGTAGTACTGTCTGGCCAGTCTAAGGACCCCATAACTCGCTAGCGGTAGTATCTCAACAGGTGGCTGGTTCCCTGGCCAACCTACTACCTACAAAAAAAATTCATGTATACTTGTTCATGTTCTGAGTTGAAAAAGAGTACCTACAATGACAAGATTGTTTGCCAAACAGAAACTTATGAAATGTGCTCCATTTTCCTTTGTAACTTCGCCAAGACCCTCGACACCCATCACATTCTCTATCCCTTGATTGTTTCTTCCAACTTTAGCATTGAAGCCGCCAATCAAAATTTTCATATCTCTCTCTGGGATCTTATCCATTACCCTCTGCAGTTCTTCATAGTATTCAGCAAACTACAATACTCATATTACACTGCTTTGATTTGAACTTTGCTAGTAACAATCTACTATTTACAGCTATCCACTCGGTTAGTGCCTTTTCTGCTCTTGGTGTCATCATCATTCTTACCCCTTCTTTTCTAACTCCATCTGATCTTCCTTAGTGTATATGTATATATATATATATATATATATATATATATATATATATATATATATATTACCTTGGTCTAAAGTTTCCTTACCAATCCCCTTACAACATGTTTCACTTCAGAGCCAAGACATCCAAACTATATTTCGTAAACTCACTCTCCACTTGCTATAACTTTCAAATCTGATTCATGGTTCTAGCATTCCAATTACCTATTTTCAATTTTTCTTTAGTATCAATAAACCGAGAGATTCTTTGCACCCCGCTACGCCAAGGACCGAGGTCCATTCTGTCATCTCTTTACACGATTGACTAAATCCCCACATTGGCTATTGAACAATGACATTGCAGTAGTTAACCCTCTGGGTGAAGAAGAATTGTTGGGTACTCTGTGTTTTCAGATGTATGAGGACAGAGGAGAGTAAGTAAAGAATAGGCCATACTATTCGGTGTATGTGTAGGCAAAGGGAAATTGAACCATAACCAGATAGAAGGATCTAATGCAGTACTGACTGTCCAGTCAAAGAACCTCATAACTCTCTAGCGGTAATATCTCAACGGGTGGCTGGTGCCCTGGCCAACCTACTGCAAAAAAGACAGTATTTGCATTCAAATTCGTGCATTTACACAATTCCAACACTAAAATCTACAAAAATAACAAAAACTGCAACTACAACCCAAGAGGAAAACCCCACCTACTACTACTAAATCATTTGTAAAACCAACCACACCAACACATTACTTCACGACAACAATTGCCACGTGATCTTTATAAATCTTACACCTTAACTTGTGAAACTTTAAAATTAAAACATAGAAAACGTTCTGTACACTAATATCTAATATCAAACAATTATATTCTTTAATATGTACTGTATTGACTGTTTACACCAAAAGACCTACAAACATTTGGTGTAGTTCGTCAAATTCTTTACAACTAAGGATTCATATTTTGTACGAAGGTCCTGATCGTCGTTCTTTGTGACTAGAATGTTTTCCATGTCTCGTCCTTATATTTGTTGGTTATGGCACCAGTCACCGGTTGAGAACTACGACTGGAGAGTTATTGGGTCCTTTGACTGGCCAGGCAGTACTACGTTGGATCCTCTTCTCTGGTTACGGCTCATTTTGTCTTTCCCAACACACACACCGATTAGTCTAACCTATTCTTACCACATTCGCCACTGTTCTCAAACACCTGACAATACTGAGATTACCAAAGAATTCTTCTTCACTTAAGGGGTTAATAACAGCACTGTAATTGTTCAGAATATACTTTCCTCCTGGCAAATGTTGAAGAGACTCTTTAGCTATGGTGAGCAGCTCTTCTAAGGGGGGGGGGGGGGCACTTCAAAATCAAACCATTGTACTATGGTCTTGGGTAGTGACATAGCCTCTGTACCAGGGCTTTCCACTGTCTTAGATTAGAGTTCTCTTGATTGGGGGTACACTCGGGCATTACGTTTAAAGGTTCAAAAGGCCGCTCATGAATGGCAGATGTAGGGGACCGTGACATTTCCCTGGCAAGCAGGACAATGCCCTCTCCATTCAAACTAAGACTGCTGATAACTCAGCAGAAAGCCCTGTAAGCTCCCCCAAACCCCTCATACTTAGCTCACAAGGATGGTGAGCTTGCAGCGACAGAAGGAACTAACAAGTTTGAGCAGGACTCGAATACCAGTCTGGTGTCTCTTCCACTTGTTTTTTTTTTTCAAGTTTTTATAGTTTATATATGAAAGATCCAATCTAGTGTTATTACTGTTATTGAAATATTTTATTTTAATTGTTTATTATTTTATTTCCTTGTTTCCTTTCATCACTGGCCTATTCATCACTGTTGGAGTCCTTGGGCTTGTAACATCTTGCTCTTCTAACTAGGATTATAGCCTAGCTTATAATAATAATAATAATAATAATAATAATAATAATAACAACAACAACAACAATAATAATAATATTATTAATTACTATATATATACATATATATATATATATATATATATATATATATATATATATATATATATATATATATATATATATATATATATATACAGTAGGGTCACGAATTATGCGAGAATTTGGTCGATCAATGACCTCGTATAAATGGAAAATCGCATATTTCGAAACACACAACTAACTTAAATAATTCCATTGGGGCCATGGCAACCAGCAACTTCCCTATTCAAACGTGTTTACTACCCATTTCCAATACTTCCTATGTACTATGCTATATTTTTTTTATAATATCAAATTGCTCTTGTAAATAAAGCAAACATGTAACATACTTTAAAGTTCTAATAACTTGAAAAAGGATAAAATTACAACCAGGATGGGTGTAAACACACCATATATTTCCCATTATAACACAACCCAAAATACAGACAAATTTTAATGTTTGCCATATCTATTGTATAAAACAACTGGTGAATAGCAAAACCATCACTCTGTAGACTAGCTTTTGTTGTATCATTGAAAACCCAGAATTATTTTATATCATGCGTTTCCTAAACACGCCAAAAAGCACAATAAAAAACGACGACCAATGTTTTGTTTACGTTTATCTCTGATCATAACGAAGAAACAGACGTATTTACACATGTATATAGGTTAGTTTTTGCATCGACAGCATTGATTATGTTGATTTTGTTATTACCAATGTTCTACTTAATTTTTCTTAGAACTTCCAAATGACTGAAATGAATGCCATTTATATAATGTTTTTCTTTATGACGCCGCCTGAAACGGAAACCTTCCATTCGCTACTGTACGCTCCATCTTCGATCATAATAAACAAACGAAGGCATTAAACACGCATGATCAACGTGATAAATAATGATATTAAAAGATTTTAGTAAATATGTTATTAAAAATATATCTACCGTATTTATATAAATTCCTACATACGTAGCAAAGCAGGATTTTTTTTTCTTTTTTTTTTGCGTTTAATCAACAATAACAAACTGCCACTAATGACAGAATGATAATTTACGATAATTCAAAACTGTTACTAAGGATGATTGTCCATTCCATATCCAAAATACTTTTCCTAACTTCAGTTATAAGTCAACTTGTACCCTCCTCAATTAAGAAACCATCTAAAAAAAGTAAGAGAAGAAGCAAGTACTAGGCCGGTGTTTAAAGTTGTCGAACAATTAAGTTACCGCTATGACGTTCGATGTGACAGAGATGGTGCGAGATTGGAGAAAGTAACTAAAGTTGAATCATGATTTGATTTTGAAACTTTGTGAAGCAACAAAGCATTAATTTGTTAGTGAGATAGAGAGAGGTAAAAAATGAGAGGTAGTGAAAAGTAGCCCAGAGAGAGAGAGAGAGAGAGAGAGAGAGAGAGAGAGAGAGAGAGAGAGAGAGAGAGAGAGAGAGAGAGAGTTTTAAATGTAATATACAAAAAAATATGATAGGTTATGACACATTGGTGCTTATGTAATATCAACTCTATAGATGGTTTGAATAAGTTGAGAAATGGTATAACCAATACTTTGTTACTGTATTTGTACGCGCATGTTATTGAGAGCAGCAGCTAGACATCTGCTGATCCTATCACAACCAAAAGTAAAACAAAAAGAAGTCAACAATACTCGATTTTTAAAACACACCCAAAATTTAAAAACAAAAGCTATTTTTTAGATTAGCAATTTTCTAGAATAAAATGATGTTTCTTAAAAAATGGTGGTTTGCTGATGAAATCGGATGCCGTATTTTAAGCTACAATTGAAATGAACGTATACACGGTATAATTTTTTTCGTTTCGTATTTAATGAACACTTTTTTATTAAGGAAACCGATTTTGGTTTCTTCATCTATATGTAAGTATTGTATAACAAGAGAGAGAGAGAGAGAGAGAGAGAGAGAGAGAGAGAGAGAGAGAGAGAGAGAGAGAGAGAGAGAGAGAGTTTTTTTATAATTATATCGTGTATTATACAAAACAAATCTTTGTAAAGCAAATGTATACTGTTTAAAATATGACAAAATATTGCCGACTTGTTACCGAAGTTTGGGCTATTCACTGCCGATAAACGAACCCAGCCTACGTGTGAAAACCTTGAACACTCGAAGGGAACAATAAAGCTTTTATATATACTGCACTAAATAATGCTTTATACCATTATTAACTTTATTATTGAAATTATCGAAAGGTTACAGAAAGATAAAGATTGCCAAGAACATAACCACAATTCTGTTTACATTTTGTCAGCTGGACTCGCACAGTTAAAATTGATTTCATATTTGATGTGGAGTTTTATCATTAAATAGGCTATTTATTATGAAATTATGTTAATAAGATGTAAGGTTAATATCGTTTTGTAATATTGAGTATCAACTACCGTATTTAGGACTACCAATATACTTAAAAAGACAATAGATTTGATACATTTGTAGTGTATGACTGCAGACTTTGAACAGCTTCGCAGATACAAAAAATTTATTTTTGAAAAATAGCGACCGCATAAATGAGGACCAACATGCATAATTCGGGACCGTACTGTATGTATGTATGTATATATATATATATATATATATATATATATATATATATATATATATATATATATATATATATATATATATGTATTATTATTATTATTACTATCCAAGCTACAACCCTAGTTGGAAAAGCAAGATGCTATAAGCCCAGGGGCTCCAACAGGGAAAAATAGCCCAGTGAGGAAAGGAAATAAGGAAATAAATAAATGAAGAGAACAAATTAACAATAAATCATTCTAAAAACAGTAACAACGTCAAAACAGATATGTCATATATAAACTATTAACATCAAAAACAAATATGTCATAAATAAACTATAAAAGACTCAAGTCCGCCTGGTCAACAAAAAAGCATTTGCTCCAACTTTGAACTTTTGAAGTTCTACTGATTCAACCACCCGATTAGGAAGATCATTCCACAACTTGGTAACAGCTGGAATAAAACTTCTAGAGTACTGCGTAGTATTGAGCCTCGTGATGGAGAAGGCCTGGCTACTAGAATTAACTGCCTGCCTAGTATTACGAACAGGATAGAATTGTCCAGGGAGATCTGAATGTAAAGGATGGTCAGAGTTATGAAAAATCTTATGCAACATGCATAATGAACTAATTGAACGACGGTGCCAGAGATTAATATCTAGATCAGGAATAAGAAATTTAATAGACCGTAAGTTTCTGTCCAACAAATTAAGATGAGAATCAGCAGCTGAAGACCAGACAGGAGAACAATACTCAAAACAAGGCAGAACGAAAGAATTAAAACACTTCTTCAGAATAGATTGATCACCATAACTCTTGAAAGACTTTCTCAATAAGCCTATTTTTTGTGCAATTGAAGAAGACACAGACCTTATATGTTTCTCAAAAGTAAATTTACTGTCGAGAATCACACCTAAAATTTTGAAAGAGTCATACATATTTAAAGAAACATTATCAATACTGAGATCCGGATGTTGAGGAGCCATCGTCCTTGACCTACTTACAATCATACTTTGAGTTTTGTTAGGATTCAACTTCATACCCCATAATTTGCACCATGCACTAATTCTAGCTAAATCTCTATTAAGGGATTCACCAACCCTAGATCTACATTCAGGGGATGGAATTGATGCAAAGAGAGTAGCATCATCTGCATATGCAACAAGCTTGTTTTCTAGGCCAAACCACATGTCATGTGTATATAGTATGAAAAGTAATGGGCCAAGAACACTACCCTGTGGAACACCGGATATCACATTCCTATAATCACTATGGTGCCCATCAACAACAACTCTTTGAGATCTATTACTTAAAAAATCAATAATAATGCTAAGAAACGACCCACCCACTCCCAACTGTTTCAGTTTGAAAACAAGGGCCTCATGATTAACACGGTCAAAGGCAGCACTAAAATCAAGGCCAATCATACAAACTTCCCGACCACAATCAAGGGATTTCTGTACTGCATTGGAGATTGTAAGAAGGGCATCACATGCTCCAAGGCCTTTACGAAAACCAAATTGCAAACTAGGGAGTAGATGATTACCTTCAGCAAACCTATTAAGACGTTTTGCCAGAAGACGTTCAAAAACTTTAGATAATATGGGAGTTATGGAAATTGGGCGGTAATCAGTGGGACTTGAGCTACCACAAACACATTTACATAGAGGAGTAACATTACCAATTCTCCAACTAGTGCTAAAAGCTCCTCTTCTTGCTAACTTGCGCAAAATAACAGATAACTTTGGAGCTAAGAAATCTGCTGTCTTTATAAAAAACAAAGGAAAAATACCATTTGGGTCTACACCTCCATAAGCATCAAGGTCCATCAACAGAGCTTTAATCTCACGAGATCGAAAAGCTAAACTAGTTAGTTTAGCCTCAGGAAAACAGGAATGAGGAAGTTCAAGTTTTTCATTACTCTGTTTACTGTCAAAAACCTATATATATATATATATATACACAGTATATATATATATATATATATATATATATATATATATATATATATATAAAGTATATATATATATATATATATATATATATATATATATATATATATATAAAGTATACATATATATATACATATATATATACATATATATGGATAAATATCAACACAACATCGAGTTCAAATAGAAAAAATAAATTTCTTCCTCATACTTGGGATCGAACGCTAGCCCCTTCTAATGAACGACCAGGTCGAAACCAACCATGCCACGAGAGGCCATAAAAGAAATCGGAACCTAACGCTACCCAGCTGTTCGAGGATTTACCTGGCGAGACATCAGTCTCTTACCAGCGAGTTTTACCCGATTTCCCGGCCCACCACGTGACACAATTGGTAGTAATTCATTCAAATTACCCCTAATGAGTCAATATGGATAAATATCAACACAACATTGTGTTCAAAGAGAAAAAATAAATTTCTACCTCATACTTGGGATTGAACGCTAGCCCCTTCTAATGAAAGGCCAGGTCGAAACCAACCATGCCACGAGAGGCCATAAAAGAAATCGGAACCTAACGCTACCCAGCTGTTCGAGGATTTACCTGGCGAGACATCAGTCTCTTACCAGCGAGTTTTACCCGATTTCCCGGCCCACCACGTGACACAATTGGTAGTAATTCATTCAAATTACCCCTAATGAGTCAATATGGATAAATATCAACACAACATTGTGTTCAAATAGAAAAAATAAATTTCTACCTCATACTTGGGATCGAACGCTAGCCCCTTCTAATGAAAGGCCAGGTCGAAACCAACCATGCCACGAGAGGCCATAAAAGAAATCGGAACCTAACGCTACCCAGCTGTTCGAGGATTTACCTGGCGAGACATCGCTGGTAAGAGACTGATGTAGCTGGGTAGCGTTAGGTTCCGATTTCTTTTATGGCCTCTCGTGGAATGGTTGGTTTCGACCTGGCCTTTCATTACAAGGGGCTAGCGTTCGATCCCAAGTATGAGGTAGAAATTTATTTTTTATATTTAAACACGATGTTGTGTTGATATTTATCTATATTCACTCATTAGGGGTAACTTGAATGAATTACTACCAATTGTGTCACGTGGTGGGCCGGGAAATCGGGTAAAACTCGCTGGTAAGAGACTGATGTCTCGCCAGGTAAATCCTCGAACAGCTGGGTAGCGTTAGGTTCCGATTTCTTTTATGGCCTCTCGTGGCATGGTTGGTTTCGACCTGGCCTTTCATTAGAAGGGGCTAGCGTTCGATCCCAAGTATGAGGTAGAAATTTATTTTATTTATAATATATATATATATATATATATATATATATATATATAAATATATATATATATATATATATATACAGCAAGTATATATATATATATATATATATATATATATATATATATATATATATATATATACAGTATATATATATATATATATATATAAATATATATATATATATATATAATTATATATATATATATTATATATATATAATATATATATATATATATATATATATATATATATACACAGTATATATATATACATATATATACAGTATATATATATATATATATATATATATATATATATATACATATATATACAGTATATATATATATATATATATATATATATATATATATATATATATATATACAGTATATATATATATATATATATATATATATATATATATATATATATATATATACACATTGCTGATCCAATAAAGGACGATGCCTTAAACATATTCATCTACTTCTGATTGTTTATAGTCTTTTTAAGCCAGTCTATACCCGCAAATTTTCTTAGCTTGTCAAATATGCTTTTATATGTCTAGACGATATTAAACCAGTTTCAGTGTTAATAAGGAATACTACACATAACATTATTATCATTTCCCGAGCAATGTACAAATATATTCAAATTACACTCTAAAACCTACTGTAGTTTATTCAAATAGGTATGACATCTAAAAAATCATTCATGAAATGGTGAACAAACTATGTTAACTACCGCTATCTTATCTCTAACTGACCATTATAAAAAAAAATTATAAAAACAAATATTCTGGATAGCACAGATTAGTGACAATTTCTTAAATTTTTGCACTCACCTTCTAAGTACTCAGGGATGCATATTCATAGTACCCTAAATTACAAAGACAAAAATACTGAATACTGTATTTCTTAGAGAGGTATAAATAGATATGTACATACGATAATTTATTGGTAGGCTTTCTAAACAAGGAATACTTGAATTTGTCAGGTTGTCTAACAATCAAAATGTCTTAAAATTGGATACTCTTATTCTTTTTCTTTCCTATAGTAAATATTATTCCCGTAACCAATGAACTAACGGTGGAAAAAGAAACCAAAAAATTAAACATTTCTTTTAGAATACATAGAACTCCATCAACATGCCCATATCACACTATTTGAGAGGACTAAAATGAAGGTGCCAATCCAGGGACAAAGGATTACTCATAGCCATACCAAACACTGTCATATAGACTTCTATTTAAGCTGAACACACAGAGAATGGGACCTTTCAACGTGGCCCATTTGGCCTTGCTGATTCGGCGTAGCCAATTTGATGTAGGAATTTTTCGGCAGCAGGACGATAAGGCATCAGGTTACTACTCACAGTCAAAATCTCTCTCTCTCTCTCTCTCTCTCTCTCTCTCTCTCTCTCTCTCTCTCTCTCTCTCTCTCTCTCTCTCTCTCTCTCTTTCAGCAGTCAAATTAGTATTTTGTCGTTTTATTCAAATTTGAATGAATAGTCCAATTTAAGAAAAATAGTTATAGGGGGTATTTTCCTATTATATTTCCTTCAGTGCAGCCTCCTACTTTTCATTCACATTTTTTAATCACTTAAGTCCTTTTATTCCAAATGGAAAGAAATATTTTATCGAAACGTGGAAGAAACAAAGTGATTTTCGATGGATACCAAAACATGCACAGACTTGTTTTATTAGATTTATCAAATCTCTATAAAATCGATTTTGACTTTGCGTTATGGGCTAAAATGATTGAAACACTCGACTTCATTCTATTAGAAAAGATGATAAATATATGGATACAATGGCAGTAGTTTTTCCTAGTGAACTACGGTAATAGTCTTGTTCCATTAGTTTGAGGATATTTACACTGGACGACTGAAAAGGCGTCAAAATGCAAGGATGAGCCTATTTTTGCTCCCAACATCTTCAACTAAAGCTTTTCCTGCTATACAAGGTCGCTATTTCTTGAAAGCCATTTCAATTTCTTCTATATCCTATGTTCTCCACTGTGAGATGTTTCTCCTCCATATCTGCTATTACACAATCCATCCACCTTCTCTTTGGTATCTCCCTCCCCCTTCTACTTGGCGCATCCATCTCCAAAAACCTCCTCCCAACATACTCCTGGTCTCTCCTCATTACATGACAAACCAGTGGAGTTTCTTTTCTTGGATTTTCTTTGACACCTCTGTAACCTTAGTTGTTCCCTATACCTAGTCATTCCTCACCCTATCCAGTTTCGTGATCCGTGACATCCACCTTAGCATTCTCATCTCTGTAACATCCATTTCCTTCTCAAAGGTCATTTTCATGGGCCAGATCTCTGCACCATATGCCCCAGCATGTCTCACTACAGTTTTATGTACCTTTCCCTTCAACTTTACATTGATCCTTCGACCCTGTAATACTCCATTTTTCCAATTATTCCATCCTGCTAGAATTTTACTGTTTAATTCCATTTGGAGCTCTTCTGTTTTCTCAACATATGACCCTAGGTACTTGAATTTTTCGGGCCTCTATACTATTTCTCCCAGCAAATGTGTCACTCCAATGATTCTGCAACACATACATTCTGTTTTTTGTTCAACTGATCTTTAGCCCTCTGCTCTCTAATTCCTCTCTTCATCTTACCAGCTTCCCCTCCAATCCTTCTCAGGTTTCATCAAACAGAACTATATAATCTGCAAACAGCATAGCCATGGTGACTGTTCCCTCACTACAGTATTTCAGTAATTACATCCATTACTACATTAAACAAGTAGGGGCTTAATGATGACCCCTGGTGTAACCTAACCCCCACTTCAAACATTTCAGCCAAATCAACACACATTCTCATTTGTGTACCTGCTCCTTCATACATATTTCTGATCAGTTTGACATATTTCTCTATGGTTGGGGAAAGCTAGCCTTGCTAGGTGGCAGTCCCAGACCAGCTAAATAGAGAGGGTTGACGTCAGGAAAGGCATCCGGTTGTGAAAATCCCAGACAAAACCCATGAAATGGAAGCCGTGGTATTTTTACTCCTGTGACATGGAACCTTTATGAACAAACTCTAAATAATGAATATTGCACCAACAATCATGCCAAAGCTGCCAAACAATGTTGTAAATACTACCTCTAAAGAGTTATGGGATCCTTTGGCCAGCCAGACAGTACTACAGTAATGCCTCAACACAAAATTAATTCGTTCTGGAGTGGCTTTCATTAAGTGATTTTTTTTCGTGTTGTGAGTCACATTTCACATGCAAATTGCCTAATTCGTTCCAAACCCTGAAAAACACCACATCAAATATCATAATAAAGCTACAGTATAACCACAATGAAATACTGTACAGCCAAATACATTTGAACCATTCAATATACCTAAACTAACTGTTAATAGATGTAAATCAAGTACTTATTACAACAATGTAATAAAAGGAAAATGATACAGTAAAATACTGTACATATACTGTACTAAATATGCAGCTCGATATGTACTGTACTATTATAGTTAACCCTATTATAAACTACAGCTACATATTCTGTTGTCTGAATCCATTCTCTTCAACTCTTTGTAATGGGTGACTGGTAAATCTCTTTTCTTAAAATGAAACATTTTTCGTAAAGTGAGTCATAAAAATATTCGCATCTCGTTTCGCAGCATGAAAATTCCGTAAGCAGAGTCTTTCGTGAAGAGAGGTATGACTGTACATTGGATTCTTCTCTCTAGTTATGGTTCACTTTCCCTTTTCCTACATAATGTATAAACTATATAGTCTGAACTATTCTTTACACATTCTCCTCTGTCCTCATACACCTGGCAACACAAATTACCAAAAATTCTTCTTCACTTAAGGGGTTAATTACTGCACTGTAATTGTTTTGTGACTACTTTCCTCTTGGTAAGGGTATGAGAGACTCTCTAGCTACAGCTCTTCTAGGAGAAAGACACTCCAAAATTAAATCATTGTTCTCTAGTCTTGGGTAGTGCCATAGCCTCTGTACCATGGTCTTCCACTGTCTTGGGTTAGTCTCTTGCTTGAGGGTACACTCGAGCACGCTATTCTATATAATTTCTCTTCTTGTTTTAAAGTTTTTCTACTTTATTTAGAAAATATTTGTTTAGGTGTTGCTGTTCTTAAAATATTTTATTTGTCCTTGTTCCCTTTCCTCACTGGCCTATTCTCCCTGTTGGGGCCCCTGGGCTTATAGCATCCTGCTTTTCCAACTTGGGTTGTAGCTTAGCAAGTAATAATAATAATAATGATAATAATAATAATAATAATAATAATAATAATATGAGCTAGGAATGCAAAATCCTTCAATGTGGAAATCTATTCATGTTCTACAGAAAGTTCAGAAATGATGTGATGCATTTCTCGAAAATTCGATAGCGGGATATCCACCCTCGAAAAAGCTAAATCACTACAGAGAGGCTGATGAACGAATAAAAAAAAAAAGTTACAATGGAAGGTGAATCATTAGGTCCCATTGAAATCATGAAGGGCATTAATCATAATTACAAAATGAAGTAATTTATAAGATTAAATTTCTTTACTAAGTATTTTCATTTCTTTGGAAATGCAATATTTGCCATTTAAGTTTATAATTCAAATCATTCCATTAGTGTCTAATAAGGTCCTTAATTCCCTAAATGAATCAAAATTTGTATCAAAGTTGTGTGTTTTCAATACTGTACTTTTATCGTTTTTGGAGGCTTACCTCTGGGCAAAGGCAGTGACATCAAAACAGTCTGATGCCTAAACAGCTATGCCGAATAGTCTATTATTATTTTGGATGCAGAATCACTAGTAACTAGTAAGTATCTAAAATATTAGACAGGAAGTCCAGAAATCACTAACAAGCAGTTTTTTAAATAATGGAGTCTAATTAAACCTGGTAAATATGTGGTTAGACATTATGCTCACAATTAGTTATATATCACAAATATCAAATGGATATCTTATATATAAAGGTGAAATGGAGCCTAGAATCAGAGAAATTAATTCTACTAAGAATTTAGATAATTTATAATAAATAGACCTGTTGCACTGATGATTGGTCTTGTTGGTTTTCCTGGCTTACGTGTTTAAATTAAACCATATAAATAAGGCAAGGAATATTCAGTAGAAGAAAAAATCAATTAAGGACATCTACTGCTTTGGAAGACAAAGTTTTTGTTGAAATCTTAGATAACTTCATCTAGGAAATTACCTCTCAATTTCAAGCAGAAACTTCTGAGTGGAAGTAAGTACATTTTCTCTAAATATGTAGTTTTGTTCATAACTATTACAATAGCCTTGTCTGCTTTCGTGATATTCAAGTCTCTATAAATTTTCAAATATTTTAAGGCTTTAATAAAATGTTTTTGGGAATTACAGCTCAAGGACCATATAACAGCATATACTAGGAATTTTACAGGTAGAAATGAAAAACCTTCAAAGACAAGGAATATATTAATCTTATGTTAAAATACTTGAAGATATCTGCTGTATACAGGAAGTACAGCAAACCTAAAACAATAAAAAGCTAGTGAGAAAATTCTGATTGAAAAAGGAATTAGACAAGGAGTTCCCATCTCTACTAAATTGTTCACAGTAAGCCTAGTAGTAGTTTTAAATACAGTATTTAGATTGGAAAAATGTAGGAATTAACGTTAATGGGGACCTTACCAACTTGAGATTTACCGATGACATTTTGTTCAGTGAATTAGGAGAGGAAATGCAAAAAATGATAGAAAATTTGAATAAAGTAGAAATGTATGACTGAAAATAAATACAGTAGACCCCTGGGGTACGGCGTCTCCAGCTTACGTTTTTTTTTGCGTTACGGTGGGGAAAAAACATGGTACGGCGTCCCCAGCTTACGTTTTTTTCACGTTACGGTGGGGAATACGATGTTTTTCGTCCCCTCATTACGACATTTTTCCCAACCTTACGCCATCGAATTCCAAAACCCAAACTTGGCGGTTTTTATGCGTACGACTGTGCGAGTCACTAGCTTACCACCACGCCCATACATCACTGCATACGTCACTAAGAAGCTGATCTGCTATTGGTCGGCGTCACGGCGTCACTAAAATGCCGATACGCTACTGGCCGAAATCCCTCCCAATATGCCTGAGAGAGATGCTGCCTCTCTCTCTCTTTGTTATACGCACACTCAGTTCAGAATCTCGTGTGCGTTTCGTAAAGACTTGATCTCGTGTGAGTGCTTGCGATATCGTATTTATTGTGCATTTTATTGCTTAACCCTTTTACCCCCAGGCTATTTGGAAATTTCCAACCCTTAACCCCCAAGGGGTTATTTTTTTCCCAGCACATTTTGCAGTATATATTTTTTTAAATTGCTCTAAAAGCCTTAATTTTGGTCATAGAGAGGTCAGGTTGGTCTCATTCTCTTGGAAAATGCCTGAATTTTCTCAAAAAATTATAAAAAATATGAAAAAAAAATATTTATAGCACTTTTTTGCAAGGACGTACCAGTACGTCCATGGGGGTAAAGGGATGGCTTTTGTGAAACGTACCAGTACGTCCTTTGGGGGTAAAAGGGTTAATATCACAAATTTTTAGTAATTTGTATTTTTCCTAACATACTTACCAAGAACTACTTTCTTAGGAGTTACCTGGAACCTCCTCTCAACCGACCAGAGTTTTGTGTAGTTTACCCTACTTCCGTTTTCTGTAATGGTATGCCTAGGTGGAAGGATACGTGCCCTGAGGGCAGTCTCGAGGCAGGCCTCATGTTAGCTTGGGTCTTGACCTTCAGTAAGTTCTTGAAAACAATAAATACTAAAGATCAGTGAGGCACTCGGGGCAGGAAGGGCGGGCCATAACCAGAAAGTAGTTCTCGGTAAGTATGTTAGGAAAAATACAAATTACTAAAAATTTGTGATTTGTTCCAACACAGGGACTTACCTTGAACTACTTTCTTAGGAGACTTACACTTTAGGAGGTGGGAGTGCTTACCTGACTTAGACCCAACTAACAGGATTGACATGGACCTAGATAGGAGACTAGGTACAGAAGGATAAGTAAACTGGATAGTAGGTCAAACTACACAAAGAGCTCATGTTAGTGTTTTAAGTACTCACCCTTCAGAATTCCCTATTGGTGTGCTTGATGAAGACGCTGTATATTCATGGCTTGTGCAGTCCTACTGGTCACGAGCTCCAAGGGACATAAGAGTAAAAAGAAGACAAGGGGAAGGGAGAAAAAATCGCACCTGTGTCTGTTGGATTTGATACCCACGATTGAACCTGGGGCTTGGGCCGTTAAATCGGTTGGAGCGCGGAGATGATTGTCCCGATAGAAAAACCATCTAGAGATTTTCTCGTACACTCCTTGAGGTAGTGAGACGTGAACGTAGATTGGTTTGACCAGGTGCCTGCTCTGAGGATCTGTGCTACTGCCATGTTCTTGTCAAAAGCCAGAGAGGTACTAATACTCCTAATGTCATGCGGTCTGGGTCTTCCTGGTACTGACAAACCAGCACTACTGTATGCTTTGATGATCACTTGTCTGAGCCAAAAAGAAATGGTATTCTTAGATACTTTCTTAACAGGACCCGTGGAAACAAATAAGTTCTTTATACCTGGACGGAGGCTAGCCGTCCTCTTCAGATATTTTCTAATGGTTCTGACTGGGCACAATTTTAAGTCCTCCGGATTACCTGATCTAGGAATCGCCGGAATCGAGAAACCCTCAAACTTAGGGTCCCAGACTGATGGGTTCTGCGTTTTAGCCACAAACGAAGGTACGAACTTGGAGATCTCGCGCCAACCTCTTGAATGTTCTACTTCATAGGATAACCCATGGATCTCACCCACTCTCTTCACTGAGGCCAAAGCTAACAAGAAGACAGTCTTAAGGGTAAGATTCCTATCCACTATATCTTTCAACGGTTCGAAAGGAGGCTTACGAAGCATATCCAGGACTCTAGCTACGTCCCATTGAGGAACCCTGGAAGCATAGGGAGGACAGGATTGTTCAAAGCTCTTGATGAGCATAGAAATATGTCTAGAAGCACCTAGATCAATTCCTTTCAAGAGGAAAACTTGGCCTAGAGCGGCACGCACTCCTTTCACCGCTGGTATTGACATGCCCACCTCATCCCTGAGGTGGACGAGAAAGTCCGCGATATCCGGGATTGAGGCTCCTAAGGACTTGATTTTTCTTGAGGCACACCATCTTGTAAGTGTTGCCCATTTTGCCTGGTATACTGCAGTTGATGACTGTCTAAGATAGCGAGACATCCTGTCTGCTGTTTTTGCCGAATATCCCTCTCTTCTCAGAAGGCGCTGGATAACCTCCAGGCGTGAAGACGAAGGGACTGAGGATTCTCGTGGAACCTTAGAAAGTGTGGTTGCCTCAGGAGGTCTGGCCTGTCTAGAAGGGGCCACGGAGGAAGACAAGCCAGTCCCTTTAGATCTGCGAACCACTCTCTCTCCGGCCACCAGGGCACTACCAAAGTCATCTTTAGGTTGTGAGCCGTCCTTACTCTGTTGAGCACTTTCCTGATCAGTGCAAATGGAGGGAAGGCGTAAACGTCGAGATTGTCCCACTTGTGTTGAAAGGCGTCCTCCAATGCCGCTTTTGGGTCTGGGACAGGAGAACAGAATACGGGTAGCTAAGTGTTCAGCCTTGTTGCGAAGAGGTCCATCACCGGAGAGCCCCACATTCGGATGATGAACTTCGCTACTTCCGGGTAAAGGGACCATTCGGTTCCTACCACCTGACCCACTCTGCTGAGGCCGTCGGCCAGGACATTTTTCTTTCCCGGGATGAACCTTGTTGCCATCCTGACTTGCTCTTCTTCGGCCCATTTTAGGATCTCCAATGCGAGAACGCACAACTCCTTTGACTTCAGTCCTCCTTGCTTTTTTATATAAGCCACTACCGTGGCGTTGTCTGACATCACCGCCACTGTGTTCCCCTTTAGAAGGGATGCGAAGTGTGGACATGCTTCTCGAACAGCTCTCATCTCTAGGACATTGATGTGTTGAGTCCTCTCGATCTCTGTCCAAACGCCTCTTGTTACCTTTCCTAGTAGGTGGGCTCCCCACCCCTCCTTGGACGCGTCTGTGAAGAGGAGCAACTCCGGAGGCTCGGAAGAGAGTGGCATCCCTTTGAGGGTGTTTGACCAGTCCTGCCACCACTCCAGAGACTGTCTGGTCTCTGGAAGAACTGGGACAATCTTGTAGGGGGAGTCCCTCTGATCCCAGAGATCCTTCAGATTCCACTGGATGCTCCTGAGTTTCCGTCTTCCCTGAGGTACCAGTTTCTCCAAAGACACTAGGTGACTTATCAGCCTCTGCCAATCTTTTGCTCTCCTGGGTTGACCCGCTAGGAAAGGACGGAGGACCTGGTCCAGACTGTTCAACCTGTCTACTGATGGGAAGGCTCTGACTAGTTGCGAGTCCAGAACTATGCCCAAGTACGTCATCCTGTAGGTGGGGGACAGAGAGTCTTCCAGTTTACTGGCTCCATGAGGACGTCCTTCCAAAGAATAGTATTTGCTTGGGGATTTCAGCCCTTGAAGGAGTTTGGATGCACTCTGCCCTTTAGAGTTCTCCCTGTTCTGGTCCACAACCTTGTCTATGTGGGCCCGTCCCAGTTTAACATCTCTCGCCTCCGGCAGGGCTAAGGATGGCTTCCTCTGGACTGGCTCCTCTATGATTCTGTTAAGACCTGACCGCCAGACGTCTTCATCCGAAGGTACGGGCTCCTCGATCCTATTATATTTCCTCATCAGGTTCATGACTCTCCTATACGCGGAGTCCTCCGCCGGAACGTCTTCTGCATCATCCTCCGCTTCCTCCGTCCGGGGACGGGAAGTGCCGCTGAAGCGGGCAACTGCGCTATGTTGAGGATCGAGGTTGGGCCCTTTGGCAGGAACGGGCGCCTCCGCCCTTCTTCGTTCCTTTAACAACGGTACGGGTTCCTCCGTGGTGATGTCCGACGGAGGTAGCCGTGCCTGACGATCACTCCCACGAGCTGACTAGCCACGGCTGCCCGTCCGAAGAGGCGACTCCCTCCGCTGGGCGGATTGAGTCTCCTTGGTCGAGGTCTTACGCCTGTCCGACGAGGACCTATGGTCCATGGCTGTAGCCGTCTTGTGGCTGTTGGAGGCCCTTCTAGGAGGACTGTCTCCGGTAATCCGACCCGCAGTGCTCGGGATAGTGGTAAAGTCCGCAAGCCTACTGCGGGGGGACGAGGACCCATTGTTCTTTCGGCGAACAGCTCCTCCTGACTTTCCGCCTCGGGGAACGAGATCTCTTCCTGCTATGCCGTGACCTAGATGGAGACCTTGAATAGGACCGCCTTCTCCTAGATCTGTCTCTCCTCCTCCGGTGTCTCCTCCGAACTTCCTCCTCTGATGAGAACGACGAACCTGCTGCCGAAGATTCAGACATCTCCTCATAACGGGACCGAGGGGCAAGCAGAGCTTTGCTCAACACCTGTTGGGTCCCGGGCGTCGATGGTTGCATAAAAACTTCAGGGACTGCCGAAGAAGTTGCTGGAGGAGTAGTAGGACGCTCTATAATCGGGAAACAGTACCCCAAACCATCTTCCACCCTCAACGGAGACCTACATGGAGTTCTCGGCAGGCTCCATCCAAGGGGATCCTCTAGCGGTGAATCTTCCTTCTCTGGGGCGGCTTCCGCTGCGGAGGTGCCTGAAACATCTACCAAAGAATCTGGAGAAGAAAAAGGAATATTTTTATTCCACATAGGGTCGCCAGACGGGACGTGCCCCCTTGCACAAGGGCAAAGTCCCGCGGACCCTCACAAAACATACTCTCAGGCCCCCCACTTGCCTGTGCAGAAACAGTCACCCCAGAATCTAGAAGTCACTCCTGGGGAAGAACCACTGGTTACTTCCCCTTAACTGACTTACCTCATCCCCTACTCTGGGTAGGGGAAGCAGAAGGAACCCTGTCAGAATTCTCTCCAGCCGATGTCGCGGGAGAAGAAAAGCCCGCCTTCCTGGGAGAACGTTTTGACGACTTCTTTTTCTTTGTACCAAACTTCACCCACTGCACTTCACTCCACGAAACACACTCTGGACACGTGTCCGAAGAGGAGAGCACACTTTACCCCTACACGAGGAACAAAGGGAGTGCTGGTCCACATCGGGCTTGGACAAGAAAGCCCCACACGACTTCTCGTCCTTAGGCCCAGGACAACGGCGGGTATGCTCCATAACACACTATCACAATACCGCCAGACACAGGAACGTAGCGGAAAATGATAAGAGAAAACTAATAAACACAAGGGAAAACACGAGGGAATTAAGTTATAAGCGCGAAAGCACGAGGGAAAGCACAACGAACCACGAGGAAACACACATGGAACACAAGAGTCGGGGACACAAAGGGTCGCACTGAGATACGGAGAGCGTTGAGATGATATCACGACGCGACCAGAGAACTTACTGAAGGTCAAGACCTAAGCTAACATGAGGCCTGCCTCGAGACTGCCCTCAAGGCACGTATCCTTCCGCCTAAGCCTACCATTACAGAAAACGGAAGTAGGGTAAACTACAAAAAACTCTGGTCGGTTGAGAGGAGGTTCCAGGTAACTCCTAAGAAAGTAGTTCAAGGTAAGTCCCTGTGTTGGAACAATATAACTTTAATTCGTTAGCCATGGGTCCCAAGATTGCTAGTGATGTTAAAGGGAGAAGTAAGATGATGATTAATATGGAAACTAAGCTGGAGACCATAAAGAAATATGAAGAAGGCATGCGCATCATTACCTTAACCATCGTTACCAAAACCCGTCTACGATTGGTACAATAATTAAGAATAAGGAAGCCATTAAAGCAAGTAAGTCTTCTAAAGGCATGACTGTCCTTGCCAGTGGGACCTCAAACAACAACCAGATGGAGAGACTCCTTCTTCTATGGATTAAAGAGAAGGAAATCGCTGGTGATACACTCACGCAATCGGTAATTTCGCAAAAGGCGAGCGCCATCTTTGCCGATCTCGTGGAAGCCCAGAGACGGCGGAGACGAAGGAACGTCGCAGCAAGCCCCCCAAGAGTTCAAGGCTTCTCATGGGTGGTTTGATCGCTTTAGGAAGAGGACTGGTATTCACTCAGTCGTCAGGCATGGAGAGGCGGCTAGTTCTGACAAGAAAGCAGCAGAAGAATTCCTCAAGAAGTTTGAGAAAATAATTTCCAGAGAAGGCTACATTCCTCAGCAAGTGTTTAACTGTGATGAAACTGGCCTTTTCTGGAAGAATATGCCCCGCCGTACATATATCACAGCTGAAGAAAGGAAACTTCCTGGCCATAAACCGATGAAGGACAGACTTACCCTCGCATTTTGTGCAAATGCCAGTGGGGACTTAAAAAATAGGCCCCTACTGGTATACCACTCAGAGAATCCTCGTGCCTTCAAGGCACAAAATATCATGAAGGAGAGGCTCTCGGTATTTTGGAAGTTTAATGCCAAGGCCTGGGTCACGAGGACCATATTTATTGAGTGGATAAACGTCTGCTTCGGTCCTGCTGTCAAGAACTTTTTAAAATAAAACAATCTTAAATGTCTCCTGGTACTGGACAATGCCCCTGCTCACCCTCCTGGCCTCAAGGACATCATTCATCCTGACTTCTCCTTCATCACGGTTCTCTATCTGCCACCGAACACCACCCCTCTCCTCCAGCCTATGGACCAGCAAGTGATTGCCAACTTTAAGAAGCTTTACACGAAGCATCTGTTCAAAAAATGCTTTGTAGTGAACGAAAGCACTCAACTCACCCTCCGTGAATTTTGGAAGGGGCATTTTGACATCGTTCAATGCCTGAGGATGATCGACAAAGCTTGGAATGAGGTTTCAGAGTGCACCTTGAACTCCTCATGGAAGAAACTGTGGCCAGCTGTTGTGGCAGAACGAGACTTCGAAGGTTTCGATCCCTCAACCGAAGACAAGGCCGTTGATGACCCACCCCCTGAGGGTGATGTTGAGGAAATAATTTCAATCGGGAGGTCCATGGGGCTTGTTGTCGATGAGGCTGACGTCCATAACCTTATCGAGGAGAGCAGGGAGGAGCTTACGACTGAAGACTTGAAGGAGTTGGAGGCAATGCAGTTGACCATCATTCAAGAAGAGCACAGCTCTAGTGGTGGCGAGGACGGGGGGGGGGGGGGGGGGGGGGGGGGGGGGAGGCTGAAGAAACGACATCGGCAGAAATAAGGGAAGCTTACGAGTTTCATTGGAAAGAAACACCCAGCAAAAACTTCACACAAGTCATTTTATGGAGAGTGTTAATGACAAGTGTATGAGTCATTTTAGAAATATGTTGAGGAATCGTCAAAAACAGGCTTCTTTGGATAGATATTTCTCCAAAAGAGAAGTGTCAGAAAGCTAAGATGATAATAGTGATTCTATCAAAAAAGCTAAAAAGGAGTAATTTTTTAAGTTCTAAGAAAAAAAAATAATAAAAAAAAATTCAAAAGACAAAAATAATAAAAAAAAGCATTTTTAATTTCAAGTGTTTAATAGTAAGAACAAATTTATTATTAAGTGTACATAACATAATTAGCATTGATACGTTTTTTTATCTACCGTCTCCTCCCCCTCTGCCTCCACCCACTACCAGCTCAAGTCATGTCACTCCAAAGGTAAATAAAATTTAATTTTTCCTTTACAGTACTGTACAGTATATAATATTTATTTATCGTGTAATGTTTTTTAATTATATACTGTACAGTACATGTATATTATGTATATGTATACTGTAGTACAGTGCTTACTATACTATTTTGTTACATAGTAATTTTCAATGTTTTTACCTGGGGTTTTGTATGCATTAGCTATTCTATTGCTCGCCATACGACATTTTCACCATACGATACCAACTCCAGAACGGATTAATGTCGTATGGCGGGGGCCTAGTGTACGAGTAAAATAACGATAATGTTCAATGAAAATACAGAGGCAACAAATAAAGGTTATGGATGAACCTCTAGAGATTGCTAATGAATATACAAACTTAAGAAAGACAGCCAGTGTTTCCCCAGGACATGAGACCTAAATCAAAAGGAGGATAATTATGGGATGGAAAGCTTTCGGTAAGATAATGAGATTATGAAAAGTCAAATGTCACTTTCTCTAAAAAAAAAAAAATTCAATCACATGGTTCTATTGGTAATAACCCTGGATAGGTACGGTCCTCGGACACCCCTTTAAGGGTATACTCGGACGCGAACGACCCCGACGCCAAAAAAAATTCTTGAAAAATCAGTTTTTGCAGTAACCTCCTTTTTTCTTTTGCCAAAAAAAACTTCAATGAATGCTTAAAACAACTGTAAAGATAAATACTACTCATCTGCAGAAAAACTATTTATTATAAATATTTTAAAAAATTAAGTAGAAAAAAAAAAAAGACCTGACATAAAAATTCATAAAAAAAAAGTTTATACATATATACACAAATCCTTTTAGGAATTGATTCTTGAATGTTTAGGACACATCTTGATGTATTTTGGATGAAATCAGACCCATGGAGGTGAAGATCTGAAATGAGAAAAAAAGGGTAACTTTTTTTGGCCAAAAAAAATTGTCCAAATTTCATGAATTTTTTTGGGTACCCAAATGAAATAGGAAGTGGCTAATTTTTTTAGGGAATAAACATATGTTATCCTAAAATAGAAATATGTAAAAAAATCTTCATTATTTTGTAAATTACATTTATATCAGGGGCCATATCTAAAGGTAATTTTTTGAGTACTTGGAAATTTCGTAAAAAAATACATATATTTAATATATAATATGATATTTATGCAGGTAAAAATATACCAAAATATCACAAATTCTATAGGGAACAAGAATATATATAGATAGGGCAGCTTACGCTTCGGATATGTCCACAAAATGGCCGCCAACCACACTGACTCAGACTCCCTAATGTGCCACTTGAAATGTAGGAAGGGTATGTCAATTTCAAGGTGTTATTTACTAATCTAATTATTATTGGATATGCATAAAAATTGTATGGTGGGTTGCTGGATAATTGTCGATTATTTTACGACTATAAAATTAAAATTCTGACCCAAAAAATGTTTTTTGAAGGGAAATAAAATCGAAAAAAAAAATGTAAAACAATATTTTAGCTAAAAAAATTTGATGATATTCAATCAAAAAAAAAGTAAACAAAATTTTCCGACAAATAAACATCTAGAGGAATCATTACTCTGTGATAGTTCCTTAGTACGTAGTAATTTTGAAAGAATTGGGAAAAAACGAAAAAATGGCAATCACCGGAAAATCGAACACATACCTATATATACGCCATATCTGGCTAAAAAAAAGATAGGCATGGGTAGCCAGATCATCTAGAAACACTTTCCAACACTATAGAAATATAAGTTTTGCGACACTACTTGCCAATTCCTTACGGTAACATGACAAAGCAAAAAAATGCAAAACAAATAAAAAGGGGCACTCGTGGAAAAATGGCCATTCTAATATACGGCATTTCAGAAAAAAAAAATTTCAGCCACGTGCTAGGCAAACCATCAAGGCATATTTTCCGACAAATAAACATATAAATGAAATATTACTCTGTGATAGTTCCTTAGTACGTAGTAATTTTGAAAGAAATGGGAAAAAACGAAAAAATGGCAATCACAGGAAAATCGAACACATACTTATATATACGCCATATCTGGCTAAAAAAAAATAGGCATGGGTAGCCAGATCATCTAGAAACACTTTCCAACACTATAAAAATATAAGTTTTGCGACACTACTTGCCAATTCCTTACGGTAACATGACTAAGCAAAAAAATGCAAAACAAATAAAAAGGGGCACTCGCGGAAAAATGCCCAACATTCTAATATACGGCATCTCAGATAAAAAAAAAAGACATGCACGTGTTAGCCCAACCATCAAGGCACACTTTCTAACACATAAACATGAAAAAAAAATCAATAATACACGGCAATTCCTTACTACGTAGTAAATTTTTACAAATATTGAAAAAAAAAACAGAAATTGGCAACCGCAGTTAAATACCCAATATACCAATAACTACGTCGTATCTGACAAAAACAAAATCACGCATGGGTAGCCAGATCATCTAGACACACTTTCCAACATTAAAAAAGCAAAAGTTTTACGACACTATTTCGCAATATCTTACGGAAAAATGACTTTGCAAAAAAATTAAAAGAAATTAAAAAGGGACACTCGCGGTAAAATGCCCGACATTCTAATATACGACATCTCAGATAAAAAAAAAGACATGCACGTGTTAGCCCAACCATCAAGGCACACTTTCTAACACATAAACATGAAAAAAAAATGAATAATATACGGCAATTCCTTACTACGTAGTAATTTTTACAAATATTGAAAAAAAACAGAAATTGGTAACCGCAGTTAAATACCCAATATACCAATAACTACGTCGTATCTGACAAAAACAAAGTCATGCATGGGTAGCCAGATCATCTAGACACACTTTCCAACACTAAACAAGCAAAAGTTTTACGACACTATTTGGCAATATCTTACGGAAAAATGACTTGGCAAAAAAATGAAAAAAAATGAAAAAGGGGCACTCGCGGTAAAATGGTCCTCGTGGTGATGAACGACATTTTAACTAAAAAAAAAAACATGCACATGGTAGCCAAACAATCCACCAAGACTTTCCACAACTGATAACCTATACAAGTTGCACCATTCTACGACGATTTCATAATACGTAATAACTTTGATAATTATGCAAACTACCTCAGAAGGGTAAACTCGGACGCGAACGACCCCGACGCGTATCAGAAATCGGGGAAGGAGTACAGCTACAGCAATGCACATCTGGACACTACTAGAGCGTGTAGGGGAGACACCTCCTGCAGGTCGATCACCCACAAATTCAGTCACAGGGGTGAGTCACGTGAGAAAAACCTGTTTTTTTTTGACGCTCGGGGTCGCAAACGACCCACCGTACCTATCCAGGGTTAAATGAGTATCAGAAACTTGGAGCCTTACTAAAGCCTTAAAACATAGGCTATATATAACTCAAAGAGCTATGGAACCAATAAGCGGCAGAAAATGAGCAACATGGATAAAAGAGCAAAGTAAAGTACAGTACAGTACAGGATATTCTAAAACACGTAAGAAAAAGAAATGAACAGGGGAAAGACATGAGAATGACATGTAATAGATGGACATTAAAAATAACAGAAGGAGTCTCTAAAAATTGCAAAAGAAGCAGGGGAAGGAAGAAAAGATAATGTTTTGACGAGTTAAGAAAATTTGCGGGTATAGACTGGATTAAAAAGACCATAAATAGAGGCCAGTGGAAGGATATGACTGAGGCATTTGCTCAGCAGTGGACTAGGAATGGTTGATGATGATATGTATATGTGTGTATATATATACACTACAGTATATATATATATATATATATATATATATATATATATATATATATATATATATATATATATATATATATATATATGTATATATATATATATGTATATATATATATATATATATATATATATATATAATATATATATATATATATATATATATATATATTTAAATATATATATATATATATTTAAATATATATATATATATATATATATTTGGGGTCAGGCCATGTCGTCGTGATGGAAGTTCCTTCGAAGGTAGCTTCCTAGGTATATTTGACTACAGTGATATATCCAGAGAATTTACCAAAGGTATCCAGAATTCTAACTCCTGGAGCGAATATCCCTTAAAATTTTACGAAGGAATATTGCGTAATATCAGAGGACGTATTCTCGACACGTCTCATGGCTATCTACGTCCCCAATAGAGCTTTCACTTTGAGGGGAAAGAGAGGCAAGAATAAGGAGAGTCGTTCCAGAGACATCGCTC
>NC_090725.1:185670271-185719633 GCF_036898095.1 Palaemon carinicauda
GCGGAATATTTTGAAAGTTTGCTGAATGTTGAGGATGATAGGGAGGCAGATATAATTGCTGTTCCAGGTGTTGAGGTGCCAGTGATGGGAGATGAGAATGAGAGAGAGATTACAATAGAGGAAGTGAGGAGAGCACTAGATGAAACGAGAGTAGGAAAAGCATCTGGTATGGATGGTGTGAAAGCTGAGATGTTGAAGGAAGGGGGTGTGACTGTACTTGAATGGTTGGTGAGATTGTTTAATGTGTGTTTTGTGTTGTCAATGGTACCAGTAGATTGGGTCTGTGCATGTATTGTACCACTATAACAGGGTAAGGGAGATGTGCATGACTGTTGTAATTCAAGAGGTATTAGTTTGTTGAGTGTAGTTGGAAAAGTGTATGGTAGAGTACTGATTAATAGGATTAAGGATAAAACAGAGAATGCAATCTTGGAAGTACAGGGTGGTTTTAGAAGAGGTAGGGGTTGTATGAATCAGATTTTTACAGTTAGGCAGATATGCGAGAAATATTTAGCAAAAGGTAAGGAGGTGTATGTTGCGTTTATGGATCTGGAGAAAGCATATGATAGAGTTGATAGGGAAGCAATGTGGAATGTGATGAGGTTATATGGAGTTGGTGGAAGGTTGTTGCAAGCAGTGAAAAGTTTCTACAAAGGTAGTAAAGCATGTGTTAGAATAGGAAATGAAGTGAGCGATTGGTTTCCGGTGAGAGTGGGGCTGAGACAGGGATGTGTGATGTCGCCGTGGTTGTTTAACTTGTATGTTGATGGAGTGGTGAGAGAGGTGAATGCTCGAGTGCTTGGACGAGGATTAAAACTGGTAGGCGAGAATGATCTAGAATGGGAGGTAAATCAGTTGTTGTTTGCGGATGATACTGTACTGGTAGCAGACACAGAAGAGAAGCTTGACCGACTAGTGACAGAATTTGGAAGGGTGTGTGAGAGAAGGAAGTTGAGAGTTAATGTGGGTAAGAGTAAGGTTATGAGATGTACAAGAAGGGAAGGTGGTGCAAGGTTGAATGTCATGTTGAATGGAGAGTTACTTGAGGAGGTGGATCAGTTTAAGTACTTGGGGTCTGTTGTTGCAGCAAATGGTGGAGTGGAAGCAGATGTACGTCAGAGAGTGAATGAAGGTTGCAAAGTGTTGGGGGCAGTTAAGGGAGTAGTAAAAAATAGAGGGTTGGGCATGAATGTAAAGAGAGTTCTATATGAGAAAGTGATTGTACCAACTGTGATGTATGGATCGGAGTTGTGGGGAATGAAAGTGATGGAGAGACAGAAATTGAATGTGTTTGAGATGAAGTGTCTGAGGAGTATGGCTGGTGTATCTCGAGTAGATAGGGTTAGGAACGAAGTGGTGAGGGTGAGAACGGGTGTAAGAAATGAGTTAGCGGCTAGAGTGGATATGAATGTGTTGAGGTGGTTTGGCCATGTTGAGAGAATGGAAAATGGCTGTCTGCTAAAGAAGGTGATGAATGCAAGAGTTGATGGGAGAAGTACAAGAGGAAGGCCAAGGTTTGGGTGGATGGATGGTGTGAAGAAAGCTCTGGGTGATAGGAGGATAGATGTGAGAGAGGCAAGAGAGCGTGCTAAAAATAGGAATGAATGGCGAGCGATTGTGACGCAGTTCTGGTAGGCCCTGCTGCTTCCTCCGGTGCCTTAGATGACCGCGGAGGTAGCAGCAGTAGGGGACTCAGCAGTATGAAGCTTCATCTGTGGTGGAAATGTGGGAGGTTGGGCTGTGGCACCCTAGCAGTACCAGCTGAACTCGGCTGAGTCCCTGGTTAGGCTGGAGGAACGTAGAGAGTAGAGGTCCCCTTTTTGTTTTGTTTCTTGTTGTTGTCGGCTACCCCCCAAAATTGGGGGAAGTGCCTTTGGTATATGTATATGTATGTATGATGTATGCTGAAATTTGAGAATTTCACCGAATACTTATATGCCTTTCTTTCTTTACAGGAGGAGCATCCCAAGTGTGGGAATAGTTTTTGCAGGGTCTGTAGTAAGAACTTCTACGGCCACGACATGTGCAGGGCCCATGCTCGCTGCGTAGTCACCAAGGGGGCTCTCAAGTACTGGGACCCACAGGTATGTACCGTTTGTGAAAAACTGGTAAGAGAGGCTTTTGATGATCAAAAGTCCACTGAGTCAAGGGACGCAGCAAGGGAAATGCTGCGTAAATGGGTTAGAGGTTTCCAGAAGAACACTTCTGGCCCGTACCTTCCTAACGAAAAGATGAGGGCTTGTCTTTTCCCTAGGGCATCTTCGGATGCAGTTATTCCCCAGACTCAACCTGAGATTCCCCTGGTTCAGATTCCGGTAGAATCTGAAGTTTCGGATGCCTTAGAGATCATCCAGTTAGAGGACAACATGTCAGTTGTCTCAGAGGAGACTGAGAACAATCTCCTAGTGGAGGAATTGGATCAGGCGGATGACGTTCTACCTGAGACAGAAACCGAGAAAGCCGAAACGATTTTGGTATCATCGGCCACAGTGAATGAGCCGGTGCCTTCGACCTCCTCCACTGCACCCCAACTAGATTCGATCACGAGTACGTTGCACTCGTTGCTGTCCATGGTGCAAGACATCCAAAAGAAATCGTCCAAGAAGGAGGCCTCTCTTCGGACTGAGATGCATCAGCTAGTTGAAACACGTTTGGCCCCGAAGAAGCTAAACGTTAAAGAGCTCCCCGCCTTCTCTGACGTTAACCCCTGGAGGTACGCAGAGCACATGCCCATGTCGGGGGGGAAGATCTTCCTCTCAGAAAAACTGGGCACTGTCCCAGTGGAGGAAATTGAGTTCTGGCCAAGCAAAGGTGCCTACCCGGATTGCTATGTCCGTCTCAGGACGGAACCTGCATCCAAAGAGGAAACAGAGCCAAAGGAAACTATTGTCCTTGAACTCTCTAAAGCTCAGGCCTTATATACCACCACCTTAAAAGAGAGGGCCTTTACTAGCTCTAAGGTGCCGGCTCTCAGCAAGAAGCACCCGTCCTTCATTGCTGATCCTAAATGTGCCTTTGCCTTTATGGACAAAGGGCTCAAGGCAGCCTTAAAGGCAGTTGAGGCAGGGAAACCGTGCCCTACACTGGAGGAGTGTAGACCCTTCTCCCTTGCCTTCCCATCAGACGATGCGGACTGGAAGGATGTTCACACTACCTTCACAGTTGGGAAGCTGGAGGCAGATATTGCCGGACGACAGTTCGGCGAAGACCTCCCCAAGCTGTCGGACTTTCTCCTGCGTAGGGAACAGGAGACGAAAGAACGTCTTGCTGCTTCCTTGTCTCTGCAGACTGGCCTGGAGACAATGGAAAGCATCCCAGATACCCCGGACATGTACATGGTCTTCGCCAAAGCCCATCTGGCGACAGTAACAAAAGACCTGTACAACTTTATTAAAGCCCGAAGGGCTTGCAGAGAGTTCGTGTTCGCCTGGGCTGCGGTGAGACACGAACCAAGGAAGCTGATAGCTTCTAACATCTGGGGAAAAGACCTCTTCCCAAGTGAAGTGGTCAAAGAGGTCGTGGGCAAATCCGCCACTGCGAACAGAAACCTTCTTTCTAAATGGGGCTTGTCCTCTAAAAGAAAATCTTCAGCTGACAAGGGTCCCCAGCCGAAGAATAGACCAAAACGACCCAAAGTGCCCTCTCGGCCTAAGCAACAGCAACAGCTTCCCGTGGCCACGGTGTCCCAGACGGTGGCACAATCACCCACCACTTTCCAACTGGTGCCCCAAACACTGGCGACTCAGTCACCAGTGTTCACCCCAGTGTTTGAAAGGCAGTCTACGACCTTTCGGCCGAAGTCTCGAGATTCCTTTCGAGGTTCCTCCAGACGCCCCTCCAGAGGTAGGGGCAACAAGGGTGGACGTGGCCAAGGAGGTAAATCCTCCACCCAGCACTCAAAGTGAGATGCTACCGGTACGAGGGAGACTCTTCTTCTTCCGGGATCATTGGACCTTCGATCCCTGGGCCCACAGCCTAATCAAGAACGGACTAGGGTCGAGTTAGCGCTCAACTCTACCAACCTTCCCTCAATTCTTCCAACACTCAACCCCCATATTGGAAGAATATGTTCAGGAACTCTTGAGCAAAAGAGTTATAAGGAAGGCAAAGTCTGTCAGATTCCAAGGAAGGCTATTTTGTGTTTCGAAGAAGGACTCGGAAAAGCTCTGAGTAATTCTGAACTTGTCACCACACAACAAGTTCATAGTGAACTACAAGTTTAAAATGCTGACGCTTCAACACATCAGGACCCTGTTGCCCAAACGGGCATACACAGTCTCCATAGACATGACGGATGCGTACTGGCACGTTCCGATCAGCCGTCAAGTTTCCCCCTACCTGGGATTCAAACTACAAAGAAGACAGTATGTCTTCAGAGCCATGCCCTTCGGACTGAACATAGCTCCAACGGTATTCACCAAGCTTGCGAATGCAGTCATTCATCAACTACGCCTAAAGGGAATCCAGGTGGTAGCCTACCTGGACGACTGGTTGGTGTGGGCAGCATCCGAAGAAGAGTGCAGGCAAGCCTCCAAGGAAGTGATCCAGTTCCTGGAACACTTGGGATTCAAGATCAACTTGGAAAAATCTCGACTGTCTCCAGCTCAAAAGTTTCAGTGGCTGGGCGTCCACTGGAACTTGCAGTCGCACTGCCTTTCCATTCCATCAAAGAAAAGGAAAGAGATAGCAGGATCTGTCAGAAGCCTTCTTCGGTCCGCAAGGATATCAAGAAGGCAACAGGAGAGTGTGTTGGGGTCTCTCCAGTTTGCCTCAGTGACAGATCCAGTATAGAGAGCACAATTAAAAGATGCATCAGGAGCCTGGAGAAAATACGCATCAAACGCTCGAAGAGATCTACAAAGACCGATACCAAATCGTCTGCGATCCCTACTCAAGCCATGGTCGGAGGCCAAAAACCTAAAGAAAAAGGTTCCCTTACAACCACCTCCGCCGTCAATCACCGTTCACACGGATGCCTCGAAAGAGGGGTGGGGAGGTCACTCTCATCATCGGAAAGTCAAAGGAACCTGGTCTCCCCTCTTCAAAACCTTCCACATCAATTTCCTGGAAGCCATGGCAGTTTTTCTTTCCCTAAAGAAACAAACTCCGCTGCTAATCTACATCCGTCTGGTTCTAGACAGCGAAGTCATAATGAGATGCCTAAACCGACAGGGCTCGAGATCACCTCACATAAATCAAGTGATACTAGCCATCCTCCGCCTAGCGGAGAAGAAGAGATGGCACTTGTCAGCAGTCCACCTTCAAGGGTTCCGCAATGTGACAGCGGACGCTCTATCCAGGACCAAACCCATAGAGTCAGAATGGTCCCTAGACGCAAGATCGTTCTCCTTCATCTTACGCAAAGTCCCAGGACTGCAGATAGACCTCTTCGCAACGAGCGACAACAAGAAGCTACCCTGGTATGTAGCCCCGTACGAGGATCCTCTAGCGGAAGCAATGGATGCAATGTCCATAGATTGGAACAGATGGTCCAAGATCTACCTATTCCCTCCAACCAACCTTCTGCTGAAAGTCCTCGACAAACTGAGATCCTTTCAAGGGACGGCAGCAATAGTGGCCCACAAGTGGCCCAACAGCGTTTGGTTCCCCCTGGTAACGGAACTACGCCTGAAACTGATCCAGTTGCCGGACCCAGGTCTGACTCAGCAAGTGCAGAAATTGACTGTCTCAGCTTCATCAGTGAAAACCCAGAACCTTCATCTCATGATTTTCTCGCCTTAGCGGTCAAGAAACGGTTTGGGATTTCTAGGGACAGTATTAACTTCCTAGAAGAATACAAGTCAAAGTCAACAAGAAGACAATATGAGTCTTCCTGGAAGAAATGGGTGGCCTTTGTCAAGGCGAAGAAACCTAAGGAGATTTCTACGAACTTCTGTTTGTCCTTCTTCATCCATCTTCATGAACAAGGTTTAGCAGCCAATACGATTACTACATGTAAATCCGCCCTGGCCAGACCAATACCTTACGCCTTCCAGGTAGACTTTTCCAACAAAATCTTCAACAAGATTCCTAAAGCCTGCGCTAAACTTTGGCCCGCAGCTCCTCCTAAGCCCATTTCATGGTCTTTGGACAAAATTCTTCATTTAGCATCAACCCTGAACAATGAGGATTGCTTGCTGAAAGACTTGACTCAGAAGATGATATTCTTATTTGCACAAGCCTCGGGAGCCAGAGTTAGCGAAATAGTGGCCCTCTCGAGGGATGATGGCCACATTCAGTTCACAGACAATGGAGAACTGAACCTCTTTCCGGACCCGACGTTTCTCGCCAAGAACGAGCTGCCCACTAAGAGATGGGGTCCCTGGAGAATCTGCTCTCTGAAGGAAGAAGCATCCCTCTGCCCAGTGGAATGCCTAAAGGTCTATCTTCGTAGAACTTCAGACTTTAAGGGAGGTCAGCTTTTCAGGGGAGAGACTTCCAGTTCAACGTTATCCTTGAAACAGATAAGGGCGAATATCACCTACTTCATTCGCAGAGCGGATCCAGACAGTACACCCGCAGGTCATGATCCGAGAAAAGTTGCCTCATCTCTGAATTTCTTCCAAACGATGTCGTTTGGAAGCCTTCGTGCTTACACTGGATGGAAGTCCTCGAGGGTCTTCTTCAAGCACTACGCGAAGCAATTACAAGAAATTAAATTTCATGTGGTGGCGGCGGGCAGTGTAATAAAACCCGCTGCTTGATTACTGCGAAGAACAGTGCACTATTCGGGACTTATAGTGAAGGGTGTACATGATAGACTCGTAAGGCATATCATGTTGAGTTTTGTGTTTAAGTGATAACACTATAGACTGTTCTCCCTACACAGGTGACATTAAGCATAATAAGCTGACACAAGTGCCAGGCATTCTTATATGCACAGTGTTCCTAGTAACAACAGAATGTATAGTGAAATTTTTATATTTCCCTTAGAGTGGCTAATGTTTTCCTTTTCAGGTAAACCCTATTTATTCCTGTTATTACTGTTTATGCTTTTATGCAGAATTATTCAGCATACATTGTAATTGATTACAACCATGATTTCTATTTTTGTAATAAACAATAGAACGAATATTTGCGTCTCTTTCACCCCAAATATTTCAGTATATGTATAAGTCAGAGCATCCTTGACTCTTTTGATATTTAAGTAAATATCGGAACTAAGATTCATATTGCTCCATGCAAACAGGTAAGATCTTATCGTACTAGACTGTTCATTTTACTGTTTAAGGTTTCCTACACGTATATAAACCTGTCCGTCTCTTCATCGACAGACCCGGGAGGTACAGTAACCTGCCCAGACCAATACCATCCTAGTACAGACTATGCTTTACGTATATGATGACACTAATATACAAACTGTTTGCTAGATTGTTCCTTGAACTCACAATCCTCGGGTTTTTTCCTCGAGTCTACCCAGACTCTTCCCTGTAGGGGGCAGGAAGCACTGACATATTTCATGATCAGCTGATTGATGTATAACGGTAACATCTAATGTCTCTAGGTCTAAAGACCAAAGAGGAAAGATTTAGCTCGAGATGAACGACACTATTGAAAATCCACAGATACATTAATGGTCTGGTACACTTCCATTACGACGACATGGCCTGAGCCCAAAAAACGGATTTTGAGCGAAGCAAAAAATCTATTTTTGGGTGAGGTAGCCATGTCGTCCTGATGGACTCACCCTCTTTTGGGACAAAAGGATAATGAATCCCTCCCTATGGTACTGTATCTGCAACACCTACAAAGCTCCAAAGAATGACTTGGTGGCGCCTCGCGGTGGCGGATTGGCGCACTATTTGCAGTGCAGTAGGGAGCGTCGAGAGCGATGTCTCTAGAACGACTCTCCTTATTCTTGCCTCGAAGTGAAAGCTCTATTGGGGGCGTAGATAGCCATGAGATGTGTCAAGAATACATCCTCTGATATTACGCGATATTCCTTCGTAAAATTTTAAGGGATATTCGCTCCAGGAGTTAGAATTCTGGATACCTTTGGTAAATTCTCTGGGATATATCACTGTAGTCAAATATACCTAGGAAGCTACCTTCGAAGGAACTTCCATCAGGACGACATGGCTACCTCACCCAAAAATGGATTTTTCGCTTCGCTCAAAATCCGTTTTATATATATATATATATATATATATATATATATATACTGTATATATATATATATATATATATATATATATATATATATATATATATATATATATTGTTCATTAATTTTTTATGAAGAACTTTGCCAAAAGCCTTTTGAAAGTCTAGGTACATAGTGTCTATTGCACTGTTTTTGTCATAAATGCTAACTGTGGTCTGGAAAAATTCCAAAAGATTTGTCACACATGATCCCTTTTGACTAAAACCATGTTGGCTGTCTATCAGATTTTTTTCATTTTTCAATCTATTTTTACATTATGTTCTGATATAAACTTATTTTACAGGTATTAACAGTTAGTTTATGTATATTGAATGGTTCAAATGTACAGTATTTGGCTGTTCAGTATTTCATTGTGGACTGCAGCTATATTATAAGATTTAATGTGGTGTTTTGCAGGGTTTGGAACGAATTAGGCAATTTGCATGTGAAATGTGACTCACTACATAAAAAAAATCACTTTACGAAAGCCACTCCAGAACTAATTAATTTCGTGTTGTGAGGCATTACTGTATACAGTAAGATCCCCAAATATGCTTCAGTCGATTCACAACCGCACAGAATTGAAAAATCGTATATTTCAAAACACATGAGGAGTAACTCCATTAGGGCCAAGGCAAATGGCAACTTACATACATACATATACCAAGGCACTTCCCCCAATTTTGGGGGGTAGCCGACATCAAACAAATGAAACAAAAAAGGGACCTCTCCTCTCTACGTTCCACCCAGCCTGACAAGGGACTCAACCGAGTTCGGCTGGTACTGCTAGGGTGCCACAGACAACCCTCCCACGTTATCCACCACAGATGAGGCTTCATAACGCTGAATACCCTACTGCTGCTACCTTCGCGGTCATCGAAAGCACCGGAGGAAGCAGCAGGGCCTACCGGAACTGCGTCACAATCGCTCGCCATTCATTCCTATTTTTAGCATGCTCTCTTGCCTCTCTCACATCTATCCTCCTATCATCCAGAGCTCTCTTCACTCCATCCATCCACCCAAACCTTGGCCTTTCTCTTATACTTCTCCCATCAACTCTTGCATTCATCACCTTCTTTAGCCATTTTCTATTCTCTCAACATGGCCAAACCACCTCAACACATTCATATCCACTCTAGCTGCTAACTCATTTCTTACACCCGTTCTTACCCTCACTACTTTGTTCCTAGCCCTATCTACTCGACATACACCAACCATACTCCTTAGACACTTCATCTCAAACACATTCAATTTCTGTCTCTCCATCACTTTCATTCCCCACAACTCCGATCCATACATCACAGTTGGTACAATCACTTTCTCATACAGAACTCTTTGCATTCAAGCCCAACCCTCTATTTTCTACTACTCCCTCAACTGCCCCCAACAATTTGCATCCTTCATTGACTCTCTGACGTACATCTGCTTCCACTCCACCATTTGCTACAACAACAGACCCCAAGTACTTAAACTGATCCACCTCCTCAAGTAACATGACATTCAACCTTGCACCACCTTCCCTTCTCGTATATCTCATAAACTTACTCTTACCCACATTAACTCTCCACTTTCTTCTCTCACACACCCTTCCAAATTCTGTCACTAATCGGCCAAGCTTTTCTTCCGCGTCTGCAACCAGTACAGTATCATCCGCAAACAACTACTGATTTACCTCCCATTCATGGTCATTCTCGTCTACCAGTTTCAATCCTCATCCAAGCACTCGAGCATTCACCTCTCTCACCACTTCATCAACATATAAGTTAAACAACCACGGCGACATCACACATCCCTGTCTCAGACCCACTCTCACCGGAAACCAATCGCTCACTTCATTTACTATCCTAACACATGCTTTACTACCTTTGTAGAAACTTTTCACTGCTTGCAACAATCTTCCACCAAACTCCATATAAACTTATCACATTCCACATTGCTTCCCTATCAACTCTATTATACGCTGTACTTCTAAGATTGCATTCTCTGTTTTATCCTTAATCCTATTCATCAGTACTCTACCATACACTTTTCCAACTACACTCTACAAACTAATACCCCTTGAATTACAACACTCATGCACATCTCCCTTACCCTTATATAGTGGTACAATACACGCACAAACCCAATCTACTGGTACCAATTGACAACACAAAACACACATTAAACAATCTCACCAACCATTCAAGTACAGTCACACCCCTTTCCTTCAACATCTCAGCTCTCACACCATCCATACCAGATGCCTTTCCTACTCTCGTTTCATCTAGTGCTCTCCCCACTTCCTCTCATATAATCTCTCTCTCATTCTCATCTCCCATCACCGGCACCTCAACACCTGCAACAGCAATTATATCTGCCTCCCTATTATCCTCAACACTCAGTAAACTTTCAAAATATTTCGCCCACCTTTTCCTTGCCTCCTCTCCTTTCAACAACCTTCCATTTCCATCATTCACTGTCTCTTCAATTCTTGAACCAGCCTTCCTTACTCTCTTCACTTCTTTACAAAACTACTTCTTATTCTCTTCATATGAATGACCTAATCCCTGGCCCCACCTCAGGTCAGCTGCCCTCTTTGCCTCACGTACCTTGCGCTTTACTTCCACATTTTTCTCTCTATATTTTTCATACTTCTCTATACTATTACTCTGCAGCCATTCTTCAAAAGCCCTCTTTTTCTCTTCCACCTTTACCTTCACTCCTTCATTCCACCATTCACTGCCCTTCCTCATGCTGCCTCCAACAACCTTCTTGCCATACACATCACTTGCAATCCCAACAAAATTTTCTTTTACCAACTTCCACTCCTCTAAATTGCCAGTTTGTCTTACTTTCACTTCGTCATATGTCATTTTCAACCTTTCCTGATATTTACTTTTTACCCCTTGTTTTATTAGCTCTTCAACCCTCACTAGCTCCCTTTTACATCCACCTACTTTATCCCCCCCCCCCCCCCCTCTTTTGCTACAACTAATTTTCCTTCCACCAAAAAATGATCAGACATACTGTTAGCAATACCCCTAAACACGTGCAGGTCCTTTAATCTTCCAAACATTCTTTAAGTTATCAACACATAATCCATTAACGCCCTTTCTACCACTCTTTCATTTGCCACTCTTACCCATGTATACTTGTTTTTATCTCTCTTTTTGAAAAAGCTAAAACTTAATCACCATCTCTTGCTCAACACACATATCTACCAGTCTCTCACCACTCTCATTTTCACCTGGTACGCCATACTTCCCAATGACACCTTCTAGCTCTCCAGTGCCCACTCTAGCATTTAAGACACCCATGAAAACTACACAATTCCTTCAACCCAGTCCTTCTACACACCTAGTTAAATCATTCCAGAACTCATTCCGCTCTTCTTCACTTTTCTCACAACCTGGCCCATACTCACTGACAAAAGCTGACATTCCTTCCCAACCTAACCCTTACCCACATTAACCTAGATGATACCTCCTTCCATTCTATTACTTTACCTGTAATTCATTCACTCAGCAATAAAGCCACACCTTCTCTTGCTCTTCCCCTTTAAATCCCAGACACTCTACCAGACATTTCACCAAACATCACTTCACCTTCCCCTTTTATCTTTGTCTCACACAAAGCTGTTGAGTAATTGTGAGTTCTTATTAGAATGTTTGGTTTGCCATCTGATTGATCAGTGTTGTTAGGTTTCTTACAAGCCTTTCTATCTAGGGTTTGGTCTTAGTTATCTATCGTTCCAAGTGTTCCATTTGATACCTTTTTCTTGTTGATTCCTAAACCAATAAATTCATTATATACCCTAAAAGGCATAACCTATAGGTTCCTTATTCAATGATTAGTTAAACTGCCAAAAGTTGGAGTTGTTTTAATTACCAGCACCATTCTTTGTAACTGATTTCATTAATAAGATGAGTGCCATGTATATAGAGTTAGTTTCAATTTACAGAATTTATTTTTTAAATATCAAAAATCTAAAAAATAATAACAAAATTATACAGTACTATGAATTTCCGTATCTAATTAGAGGTTATTCAGCTATTGTAGGAAGAGCCTGGAACGGAACATCCCTGATAGCTGTGGGATTACTGTGATTAAAAAAGGCAAATAACATTCTAACCAAGATTTTAACTGTGATGAGACCAGGCTTTATTGGAAAAACTGCTTAGTAGAACACATTCACAAAAGTATCAAACACGCACACAATCATGCTTAAGCCGGCTGACAACTTTGGTTCTTTGTGGTAATGCAGTCAGTCATATTATAAAGCCAGGCAAAGTTTATCACTTGAAGAACCCAAGCACCTTGAGAAATAAAAACAAAGATACAGTTTCTGTTTTCTAGCAAAACAATGCCAAACTCTGGGTCAATGCTATTTCCTCCAAGCATTATTCAATAAATGTTTCATTTCTGAAGTGCACACATACCTTGAGAAGGAAGAGCTGCTTTTGTACAAAAATATCAAGCAACACAAAAAAACAACAGCAGACAAAGTATGATCCACTCAAAAACAGGATATAAACAGTTAAGCTCTTTTTTAGCAGATCTAACAATCATGCAACAAATACTACTCCTTAAAGCATCAGAGATTTATAAATCTTATTAGTAGTACTATAGAAAGAAATCAAGAAAGCTAAACACCTACACCCAAATTAGGTACAAGTGAACATCTATAAATAAGTCTGAGGCAATATAACTTTGTACTACACAGTACCAGGTAAGTACAGTACAGTACAGTAACATTAGACAAAATCTGTATACATCATACACAATGAAGATTCGTCCGAATATTTGAAATCTTCATATCTAATCAACATTGACAACCTATATATTATTCAAACCCATAAAAAAGAAAGAGTTTCAATACAAGTCCCCAGTAAAGAGGAACATCTTTTGTCAACAACAAAAAGGCACAAGACAAACAATTAAAACCACTTACCCATTGATATTTCCACTACACTTAAATAGAAATCTTTCAATGGAGAAATTAATAAAAACTAAAGTAAAAGAATTTTCCTTGTGTCAAATAATTTTTGTAATCCGAGAAGTAAAAGGGCTGTCAACTAATCTTTAAAAAAATTATATGTATAAACTATTTCTCAAAAATGCAAAATGTTTGCTTCAAGATTTACAACAAAATAACTTATCTTTCTTTCAAGTAACAGCAGCAGATAGCATATAGCGGGCATAAAATGCTATCTCCTTAGTTCTTTTTCCTGTTTGATACTAAGTCCACCAAAAAATTCTATTCCCATTTAAAAACCATTCTATGATATAACATGTTATAAGCAGGACTGCCTAAATTCAAAACATTAACAAAATGTTAAAATATACAGTATATTAGATTTCATTATTAATGTACTTTTCTTGTGCCTCAAGGACACTAATACTGGTACTTCTTTCAAAGTTAAAAAAAAAAACAAGTGACCATCAAGAAGCACTCTACTATAAAAATTTCACTAGCGTAAGCGAGTCACAGTCACTCAATTTACACATCCAAATTGAAACACTCATGCTAAATGTTTACTGTTGCATATTATGACAAATCCCCCACCTTCTGTGTATGACTCACAATAAACTATAGACCACACAGACAAACTTACCTGCTTGGAGTTATCTGCATCAGTGATGAGGCCCTCAGCCCACTGAAGAGAATTGGAGCCACCATATTCCATGCCAGACCTACGTAAAGTACGAACAACCTCTCCTGTTTGTAGCACCAACCTGTCGACTTGCTGTTGTGTAGAACTTAGCAAGAAACCCTACAAAAGGTAGAGAAAAGTACTACAATTATAAAAAAAAAAAATTGAATTATTCAGTCAAGAAACCTATCAAGAATGTTATAACACCCACAAAAAAATACCAAGCACACCAGAAACTTTCCTTAAGAGAACAGCTGTCTTCATTAGTTTAAAAACACATCCAGAATTATTCAAGCAATATGGAGGTATTAATAAAACCAATAATATCAAAATAAAAATAAAAATATCCATGAAAATATCATATACAAAACATTGATTACAGTATTAAAGAAACCTCACCCACACTGAAGTTTTACATAAATTACCTATTCTTTACTGATTTACTATGGCTCTAGCATGTATCACTGAGCTACATAAACTACAGACAAATATATAAGATTTCGAACAATGTTGGCATACTAAATCAGAAATTGAGGTAATTTGCATTTTTCCTAACTATGCAAACCTGTAGTTATTTACTATAGATGAGATCAGCGCTAGATGACATATGGCCATAAAAACCTTTAATGAGGTGTCAACAACCTGCCGGTTAATATCCCGTGGTAGCGGCGAGAAGCACCGGCCCCAAACCTCATACCTTTCTCACTTTGATTGCATTCGGGACTTTCTCCTGGGGTTAGGTGATGGTAGGTAAAAGTATGTGTAAAAAACTACAGGTTTGTATAGTTAGTAAAAATACAAAATACCTCCGAATTTCTGATTTTTTCCTACTGTATACACCCTACATTCTTTACAATAGGAGACTCACAATATGGTGGATGAAAGCCACTTCAATTAGTTGAAAATTTCCCCTGGATGCAGCATCCTTGCAAGATAATGCAAGAGATGTACACCTCGCTAACCTATGGCGTGTAACCAACCGTTTTACGGCTCAAGCGAGACGAGTATGAGCGTTAGAACACAATTGCGACGGTTAAGGCTATGTATGATAAATGGTTTGCATTTTATACTCATGAAAGCCGAAGTCCCAACTCCTCATCATCCAGAAGCTTGGGGATGCGACGAATACAGTATATGCAATATATTGTAGCTACAAGCAAAAGAGGGTCTTACCTTCTAATCTAGACAGTCTCCGGATGCTATGCCCCAAGAGAAGGGAAGATGTAGATGAGAAAGACCAGTCTTTCCTTTAACATTCATTCTAGACTAACAAAAAACTACTGTCCTCCAACAACTACTGCTGGTCCTATATGGAGCTAAAGCAGCTATACCACTTGCAGTGCAGCTACCACAGGGCCTATCAAGAAATTGTCTAGGGATTTGTGGGTCACGTCTTGCAAGTAATGGGCCATGATGCTTGTTTGTCTCTTCAATACCACTGCTTGTACAATCTGCATCCCAGAAAGGTTCTTTTTAAATGCCAGGGGCATACTGATACCCCCCACATCATAAGCTCTAGGTTAATGACCTTGAGGAGGAAAAGACGGATTAATGGCTCGGTCTGTGACTTGCCTGATCCAAAAGGAAATTATGTTCCTTTCCACCTTTCTCTTGACCCTGCATGAACTAAAATACAGGTGTGTGACCTAAAGACGAGCTCCTCAAGTTCACTTAGGGCCCTTATAAGACACAACAGCAATTGTTCCAGGTCACTACAGTAGTTACGGCAATTGTTTTGGGTCACTACAATAGTTACTTTCTGAACTAGTAATTTTGAAAGAATTGAACCTGGGTTAAAAAAAACCTGGATTCTGAGTCTTTGCTACCAACTCAGTAACGAAGCTGTACACCCCCTGTCCCCATCCCCATGAATAGGCGACGTCGTATGGGAGATCATGTAAATCAATTATTCTCTTGGCTAAGGCCAAAGCAAAAAGAAAGACTGTTTTCAAGGTGAGGTCCCTATCGGAAGCCTAACTTAAAAGTTTGTGCGGTGCTCCTTTAAAGGAACGCAGAACTTTAACTATGTTCCAACCGAGGCCAAGTTAGCTCAAAACTCCGTATGAGCATAGTCAGTTCTAATGAAGAGGAAATCTCCAAGCCTTTCCATATAAAGATCTGGCTTAAGGCCGAACGATAGCCTTTTACCGTCGAGATGGAGCTGAGTTTTTCCTTTCGAAGGTATAACAAAATCTCGGTGATTAGAGGTAGAGTGGAACTGAGAGCAGAGATGTCCTTTTTACGACACCAACCACAGAAGATCGCTCACTTAGCCTGGTAGATTGAGGTATCTAGACATATGTTTTGCCATTTGTGCCGAAAAGCCTCTCTCCGAAAGATGCTGGATAACCTCCAGGCATAAAGATGTTGGGATCCCTGACCCCAATGTTACACATCTGGGTGTGTGGTTGGCGTAAGAGGTCGGGTAGAGTATGAAGTTCCCTCAGCAATTCTGTCACAAGTAGCAGCAGGTCTGGAAACCATTCTACATGGTACCACATTGGTGCTATCAGTGTCATTGACAGGATGGCCGACAATCTCACCCTGTTAAGGATTCTTCCCAGTACGCAAAACGGATGATATGCGTAAACGTCTAAGTGATCTCAAAGGTGGCGAAAGGAGGCATTTTTTGAAAACTGCCTGTAGGTCCAGTACTGGTGAGCAGTACATCGTAAGTTTCCAGTTCAGACATATTATACCGTCAGCGAACCTCAAAAGTCAAAACTTTGTTCGCTATCCATTGATCTGAAGACCATTCGGAAGCTACAATCTGAGCTTTCCTGCTCAGTTTGTCTGCCAAAACATTTTTCTTCCCAAGAATAAACAAGGCCAACAGATGTATCGAGTTGTCCTCAGTCCAGCGCAGTATTTCCCCAGATAGCTGCCAAAGTTACCATGAAATAGTACCTACTTGTTTGTTTAGATGAGCAACTACTGCTGTATTGTCGCTCATCACAACAACCAAGTGCCGTGAAAGAGCCAGTTGAAAATATTAGAGATCTTAGAAGCTTGCCCTTACCTCAGGGAGATTTATGGACTTCTGCCTGTAAAGCAACGTCCTTTGCCGATCCCTCAGCGAAGGACCCGGATATCATTGGGGGCAAATCCAGGAAAGTGGAGAGCTGGTGAATGGGATGACGTACCCATTGTGAAGGACATAAGACTGCCCAGGGGTTAGCCCCGTGGTGAAGCCACTACTGATACCTAATCTGCAGGCATCTTCCCACAGGTGGAGGAGTGGGAGGAGAGTCCCCCTTAGCAAGGAAGTCAACCACATCTGCTACCTCTCCACCCACGTCCTTTCTGGTTGCTGCCTTGAAAGTTATTTGGACGAAGATGTCTTCTTCAGGTTAGAATGTTTGGGAGCAACTTTCGATGTTTTGTGAGCCTATCTTCCCACAGGAGATGTATTCAGTGCTGCAAGTACCAAAGTGGTAGTCTGAGCCATGATGGCTCGATAGAAAAGCCAGGCTCACCTTCCTCCACTTTTCAATCACCATATTCTTCCAGGGGAAACAAAACCAGAGACTTGATAGAGGATTTCTGCAGAGAGCATCTCTCCTTGGTATTTGTTATTGGAATTTACATACTACAGCATCACACATCTTCAAGAGCCTATTTTCTCACTGGTTCGCAGCGTTAATGGTTAACAATTCCATTGCCTTCACATCTCTGAGGGTACTACAATCTTAAACACTTGCTGTTTCTTAGGAGCAGTGTGATCCTCAGAGGTGGCAAGACAGCCAACTGCTCAGGACAGTAGTCCATCCACAAGGCTGCCTGAAGAGACACTTGTGCTATCCTTTCTAAGCTTAATGCCTCGGCCGATAAGAACGTCACCAGTTGTAAGGCTAGTCTCTCCACACAGTTTGTTACCCAATTTTAATGATCTACTCCGGCTCATGCTGAATCCATCTCCTTATTTAAAAGATATCAAAAGACATGGGTTTGCATAACATGTAGGAACAAGTAGAGATACTAGTGGGAAAGAAGAACCGAGTAGATTGCTTATGAAAATTAATTATAGGCAATAATGCTCCCTATTCTGTGTGTTTCATGTCGTGGATGGTATTGTGATTTAGATTATGTACTGTTGTGAGAATTGCAAAGACCTCACTGTTCCATTTATGAAAAAGTATGATTTTTGGTTGATGACCAGATTAATAGTTCAAAGTATAATAGGAAACTTGCTTTCAGTCAGAAGAAAATCTAGAGAAGATTAAGCTAGTTCTGATGGCAGATATCATTAAAATTATTACATGCCAGCATTGTATTCCAATTCTGCACTTAAAAAGCCTAGTTTTGATAGTGATGAGCTTCATCAAGTTTAACTTTAGTATACTGTATCTAAGTAGGTCAGTGAGTGCTCCATTATCGATGTCAGCCTACAAAACTTAAACAAAATGTAAAAAATTACCTCTTTCTTCCTATTCATGAGTTGGCTGATAAATCAGCCGTTATAGTAGAAAAATATGCATTGGAATTCACTGACACTTGGCTTATTTCTTAATTCCTTTTAGGCTGTGAATGGTAAGCTTCCCGCTTTGACGAAGGATGAAGAGCTTCTAAAGTAGCAATGCCAGACATTGGTAGAATTATAACAAGAGCGAGCTTCACATATACTTATGCAGGCTTAAGTGACAAATTGTTTGAAGAAGCCCCAGACTTTTGATGTGATCAGTATGGCAAGCAAGACTATTGCTGTTTGGAAATCTTACAAACCCATATTTCGCCTCTAGCAAACAGGATCTCCGCACTCTTCCAGCATTCTAGTATGTGGGAAACTCCAAAGGACAAATTGACACCATTTCTATCCTTGTTGCTTTTCACATAAATGTCATTTTTTTACTCATGTTTGATTTTGGAGTGCTCTTGGGGTCAAAGACCAACCCAAAATGGCTGGCATTGCCCATCTAGTATGTAGAAGACTCCAAAGGACAAATTGAGACCATTTCCAGCCTTGCCGCTAGCCACATGACTAAATGTCATTTTTGTCTAGGGTTTGATTTAGGGCTTCTGTCCAGGTCAAAGCCCAACCCAAAATGATTAGCACTGTCCATCTAGTACAGTATGTAGAAGACTACAAAAGAAATTGAGACCATTTCCAGCCTTGCCACTGGGCACACGAATAAAAGTCCTTTTTGTCCCAGGTTTGATTTAGGGTTACTGTCAGGGTGAAAGCCACACCCAAAATGGATGGCTTTGTTCATCTAATATGTACGAGACTCCAAAGATCAAATTGAGACCATTTTCAGCCTTGCCGCTTTTCACATAAATGAATGTCATTTTTTTACCAGGGTTTAATTTAGGGGTGCTGTTAGGGTCAAGCCCCACCCAAAATGTCTGGCATTGTTCATCTAATATGTGGGAGACTCTAAAGGACAAATTGACACCATTTCTAGCCTTGCCACTTTTCACATAAATATATATAATTTTTTGACCTACATTTGATTTAGGGGTGCTATCGGGGTCAAAGTCCCACCCAAAATGACTAGCATTGTCCATCTAGTATGTAGAAGACTCCAAAGGACAAATTGGCACCATTTCTAGCCTTCCCACTTTTCACATACATGAACGTAATTTTTTAACCAGGGTTTGATTTAAACCTGCTGTTGGGGTCAAAGCCCAACCCAAAATGGCTGGCATTGTCCATCTAGTATGTAAAAGACTCCAAAGGATAAATTGGCACCATTTCTAGCCTTGCCGCTTTTCACATAAATACCGGTAAATGTTATTTTTTAACCCATGTTTGATTTAGGGGTGTTGTCTGGGTAAAAGCCCAACCCAAAATGACTGGCATTGTTCATCTAATATGAGGGAGACTCCAAAGGACAAATTGGAACCATTTCTAGCCTTGCCACTTTTCACATAAATTAATATTTTTTGTCTAGGATTTGATTTAGGGTTGCTGTCGGGGTCAAAGCCCAACCCAAAATGACTAGCATTGTTCATCTAATATGAGGGAGACTCCAAAGGTCAAATTGACCCCATTTCTAGCCTTGCTGCTATTCACATAAGCAAATGTAATTTTTTTACCAGGATTTGATTCAGGGTTGCTGTTGGAGTCAAAGCCTCTCCTAAATTGGCTGGCATTGTCCATCTAGTATGAAGAAAACTCCAAAGGACAAATTGACACTATTTCTATCCTTGCTGTGTTTCACATGAAAGGTATTTTTTTACCCAGGTTTGATAAAGGGTTGCTGTCGGGGTCAAAGTCCAACCCAAAATGATTAACATTGTCCATCTAGTATATAGGAGACTTCAAAGGAGGAATTGAGACCATTTCTAGCCTTGCCACTTTTCACATGAATATATGTAATTTTTTAACCAGAGTTTGACTTAGGGTTACTGTTAGGGTCAAAGCCCCACCCAAAATGGCTGTCTATGTCCATCTAATATGTATAAGACTCCAAAGGTCAAATTGAGACCATTTTCAGCCTTGTCGCTTTTCACATAAATAAATGTTATTTTTTGACCAGGGTTTTATTTAGGGTTGCTGTCAGGGTCAAAGCCCAACCCAAAATGGCTGGCATTGTCCATCTAGTATGAAGGAGACTCCAAAGGACAAATTGAGACCATTTCTAGCTTTGCCGCTTTTCACATAAATTAATGTCATTTTTTTTCCACGGGGACATGGCTTGCTGACATTGGCAACGCCCCACCCTAAGTTACTGTCATTCTGCATTCAGTAGTCATGAGACTCCTGTGCACAATTCTATATCACCTTTAGCCTTACTATGAGTTATTTGGGGGTCACAGCCCCGGCTCTGCCAGGGCAGCAATACAGAAATGCATATGTGGGTCAAGTATGACTATAATAATGTTAAACTCTTTTGGCGCTTTTCACACGAATAAATGCTCCGGGCTCCCGGTCTATAGAGAGGCATAAAATCTTCATGACTTTGATATGCTTATGGCAAGGTTTGAATGGACTATTCTTGAAAGAGGTTGCCTAAGAAGACTGGTTACACGGCATCCTTCTCGGTCACTTGGCTCATAAAGACCACAGATTTGACAACCACTCCTTTTGCAGCCAGTAAGGAGCCATAAGTATCCTTCAGCTGTACACTGCTACATTACAATTAAAGCGACTCATGTCCTGAACTAGTTCATTACCTGTTCTTAAAACTTTAAATTTCTAACCATTACCTGGTCATAAGACCATCTCCACCTTCCTGAAAAACATGACTGCTTTACAGTTGTAAAGTATTTTTACCTATATCAATTTATGTTGTGCTTAACACATGTGAAGTTACTTATTCATTATTTCTTATGTATTTCTCCTTACCATATATAATTTTACTTATGAATTCAGTAAGTTGTGGGAATGTAAATTTCAGTTTATGCTAGTTTTATGACACATACAACTACATTTACATATACAGCACTTATTGATATTCATATAATAAGCATTCAAACCCTATGATGTGGATATACATATGCAGAACCCATGCAAAGGTGGAGTTTATGACGGTGAGGAAAGCTAACTTTACTCTAGGGATACATTCTTAATAGAAAATTACTAAACCACAGCATAAAAAAAATAATCACCAATTCTTCTAATGGGTTCAAATCCCCAAGGACATACAGCCTCTGTACATCACAAGAATTCAACAAATTGTACATTTCAATAACTGATTACATGTTGGACTCAAGAATTGAGTTTAACTATAATGTACACCAATGTCGCAGTATACGAAGCACAGATGAACAAATTTTCAAAGATACAAGTAAAATAATTTTGTCCTATGCTTCGATTTACACACCCAAATTACGTAGTTACAAATATTTTGACTGATAATTTGTATATAGCTGTAAAATTTGTTACAGTAATCTTATAAAAGTAAAAGAAAATGATAAAATTATCATTAGCAATTTTATAATCGTTGCATAAATACACACAGCTATAATAGAAACTGAACAAAAAAATCCTATTTTATTAGGAGCAATCCAATCTGATAACAACCGTTTCTCTTGCATTTCAATCATCATATGATAGTAAATAATTGCTGTGAATATGTTACAAAGTTAAGCAGAATAACACTGAAATATTTATACCCTTATTCGCTCTGGAGAAAAGATCAATGATATATACCAGATAAACAAGGTGTAGCTGGAAGTAAAAAAAACGTTTATAGCTGCGAAGCTGTTTGGAATAAAGGAAAGCTCCATGCTCCATACAAAACTAGCAGGGAAAAATGAAAAAATATATAAAGGACTTTATGAAATTCCTGAGTTTATAGTAAGTAGAAAATGTGCATATTGCATAAAAACTACCTAAAGAATTAAAATAAAAAAAAAAAGTCATTTCCTAAGCTGAATAATGAAGCACCACAAACCTAAAACCTATAAATTATCAGGCATCGGCAACATGGAACTTTGATATGCCATTACATTAGATAGTAAATAAAGTTTGAGAGATAAGTATCTCAAATAAAACTATCTAACCTAAATGGATAGTTTAAGCATTAATTGTTTCCTTTGGGAAATAAAGATGGTCTTTCGGAAGTATTATGGTAACCAATTTCATTTAAAATACTTTTTTCCTCTCTCATATTTCATTTACTGTTGAGTTCAATGGCATATCAATGCTAAATTTTTGACTTGCTAGTAGGTTTCTCACCCCACCTGACCATGCTTGCTTTTCACCTTTTTTTTTTTTAACTTTCAATGGCTGTGTAATTAGATTCTAAATATTTCAATATGTGTATCAGTAATTTGTAACTGTAAAATTGTTATAAATTTTAGAATTATTATAAAGTAATATATCTTTTTATGATGTGAATCATAATCAATAGATTATGTTTGCTTTGCTTGTGCTTGTCATACAGTGATTAACCACAATTTCTCAATACAATACCATTTTCTTTTATTTATAAGAGGACACTACTGTATTGAAAGTATCGTTGTGACATTTTTCTTTTCTGCTTCTCACTCAAAACAAAATATACTTTCTAAACCATCGTTGTCTGGTTACTATTACCTTACACAATGTTAATCAAACTAATTTTATTAATGCATATTAAGAAACAAGTGAGCTTTCGTAAGCTTGTAGGAATGAATTTCAGCATTTAACATGGAAGTCAAGGGGAAAATGCACTTTGATGAATGAATTTCTACTCAAAAAACATTTCTTCAGGAATGTAACTCATTCGTATAACGGGGCATTGGTGTACATGTGATAAATTGAATATCCTTATATATAAAAACTTTTTATAATCACAATAATTTTCTTAATATTCTACCTGCTGTAATCTAAAAGCTTGGCCATTAGAATACTTCATTGGCGAGACATTTCTAAAGAGTGTATCTTGTATTCTCCTCATCAGGTTTTCCGTTCTGTCCGGAGCAGTTTTCATACACAACATGCTGTCATGTACTGGAAACGGCATGAACTTGACACTATAATTACTGAAAAGATATACAAGGGACAGAACAAATTGTTTATTAAGAGCTTTAGCTACAAAGTTGATTAATCCACAAAATAGTCATGTATTAAAAATGATCGTAAAAATAGTATTGTTATATAATTTTCTTCATATATAAATAAAACCAATTGTAATTGTTTCAAATAGTATGTCAAATCTAAAATATATATGAAAAATAACTAATTGAACATCTACAGATATAGGCAAAATAACTGTCAAGCTCACCTTTGTAATGCATATGCAATATCACTATATCCCTGCAGGGTGACATTATTTCTATCATAACTAATATACTGTAGCTTGGAGTTTATTTGTAGAGCTTTGGCTAGGAGTCTCGCACCACTGTCTCCCATGTAATTACCACTGAACACATATGAAAAGAAAAATCATAATCAGTATTGCATACAACATAAAAAACTAAAATATCCTTAATGCTGTAACTATAATACAAAATTCATGTAACTATAAAAGAATTATCAAAGTAAAAACTATTTAAGCACATGAGGTCTTCCTACCTTTGATTTAATACCCAGTACTCAAAAAAGTACTTTACATCAAGATATTAACAGTCATTTTGGATCTTTTTAAGACTTTAGTCTATGGTTTTAAGGGAACAGACCCAAGAAATTGGCTGTTTAAAACAAAGTCTATTAATATTTGGAAATGTGCCTCAACAACCTCGTTTAACTAATTTATGATTATAATATGAAAATGCAATCAAAATAAGACATCTTGCTTCATCGAGAAAGAATTTAATTCTTTGAACATAGAATATAGAAAAAAAAAATTGTAAATCACTGAATCAAAAACAATAATAAGGAAAATTAAATAATAAATTTTAAAAGCAATTAGTATTACTTTTATGAACCTCCCATGTTCATATTCTACTTCCCAACTTTGGAAATGGTTGCAAGAATTCATCAGAAAATATATTTTTTTTTTGGTAAGAGCAATTCAGTAATACCTAGCTTGGGTGGAGAGGAAGCTTGGGCGCTAATCATATAATATATGGTCAGTCTCTAGGGCATTGTCCTGATTGCTAGGGCAATGTCACTGTCCCTTGCCTTTGCCATTCATGAGCGACCTTTAAACCTTTAAACCCTGGATAGGTGTGGGTTGTATACGAGAGAGAGAGAGAGAGAGAGAGAGAGAGAGAGAGAGAGAGAGAGAGAGAGAGAGAGAGAGAGAGAGAGACCTTTTTTTTTTCCATAATTTTTTCATCCATATTGGTTGTGAGTGATATCGACCTGCGAGACCTCAGTTCAGTGTGCACAGCAGTCAGGTGAGGCAGCATTTCATCCCAGCTCTTTTCCTTGTGCCATTTCTGAGATACCCTTGGGTCGAGTTCGACCCATCAATACCTCATTAAGGTAATTTGTGTAATATCACAAATTATTAGTAATTTGTATTTTTCCTAACATACTTACCGAGAAACACTTTCTTAGGAGTTACCTGGAACCTCCTCTCAAACGACCAGAGTTTTGTGTAGTTTACCCTACTCCCATTTTCTGTAATGGTAGGCCTAGCGGACAGACACGTGCCCTGAGGGCAAACCAGAGGTAGGCCACATATGAGCTTGGGTCGTGATCTCCAGTAAGTTCTCTGGTCGCGTCGTGATATCATCTCGACGCTCCTCTTATCCCAGTGCGACCCTTGTGTCCCCGACTCGTGTACCGTGTGGTTACCGCATGGCCCGTTGTGCTTAGTGCTTTTACCTTGTGCTTTGTGCTTTTACAGTATATTCCTTTGTGCTTTCCCTTGTGCTTGTTAGTCTTGTACTCGTCGTGCAGGGGCAGAGGTGCAGTGGGTACACTTCGGTACCAAGAATAAGAAGTCTTCCTAGAGGTCGCTCAAGAAGGCTAGCACCTCTTCGCCTTTGACGTCTCCAGGAGGAACGTCAGCTAGAGTTTCCCTACCACCTTCCCCTACACAGAGTAGGGGACGAGGTAAGTCCGTTGCGGGGAAGAAGCCAGTGGCTCTTCCCCAGGAGTCTGTTCTTCATGATAGTGGGGTAGCAGATTCTTTCCAGGCAAGTGGTGGGCCTGAAGGTGAGGTTAGTGGGTGTCTTAGAGACAGTGCCCTGGTGCTCGCAGGTCACGTCTCGTCTGATTTTCCCTTGTGGAGTAAAAAATGTCCCTGTCTCTTCGCCCGCTTCTTGGGCATGTTTTTCAGGTACCTCCGCAGCTGAAGGCACCCTAGAGAAAGAAGACTCACCGTCGGCAGTTCCAGGAGAAGGCGCTCTCATTCCAGGTCCTGTTCCAGATCGCGACATGGAAGGAGGCCATCAAGGTCCCGGAGGAAGAAGATCAGGAGGAGCAGCTTTAGCGTACAGAGACAGTCCTCCTAGTAGGGCCTCCGCCAGCCACAGATTGACCCTCGGAAGGACCCAAGGTCCTCGGCAGATAGGCGTAAGGCCGCGAAATAGACAACTCTTCCCGACCAGCGGAAGGAGTCGCCGTTTCAGCGGGCAGCCTCGTCGTCTCCTATTTTTGTAAGTTTGTACCTTTATGATAACTTAATTATGATCATTATTTTATTTTCTTATTGCAAAATAATCTATAAACTTCATTCTAGCTACCATAATATTTTTCTGCAAATCCTTGAACAATTATATATGTAAATGACTAGCTGATATTGACATATCTTTCTCCATTTCAGGTAGCATATTTGACCTTCCAAGGTGGTGTGGTTGGCGGCCATTTTGTGAGCATATGTGACACAAGCTGGCATAGCTCTATGTATTCCTCTTTTTTTTATAATATTTCTGATATTTTCATGCATAAATACCATGCTCAGCAATGGATATAAGGATTTGTCTTGAAAAACTTCATGAGATAACTCAGCCCCCCCCCCCCCCCCCCAAAAAAAAAAAAAAAAAAAAATGCCCCTTTATAAAACATGAAATAATATCCAAGTGCCGATTCTTTTACACATTTTTGTTGTACAGTGATAATACATTATCCTGTAAAAATTTCAGCCACTAACTTTGTCATTTACCTACCCCCAAAAAATGTTGAAAAGAGGATAAATTTTTTTTTAGCCAAAAAAACATACACTTTTTTTTCTCATTTCAGGAAACGTTCCCTTTTGGTTCCCCCCCCCCCCCCCCCTTCTATCTCAGCAAATGGTGCTCAATTATAGAATGGGTGCTTAGAATAGTTTTAGTTTATTTCCGTATTTAGATTTTAGGTGAATTTTTTGTAAAGTCATTTTTTTGTATACTTACTTTTTTAATTTATTAGTAATAAATATTTATTTTGGACTTAGCTTTTATTTACTTTTTTTGAAGATTAGAATATTCTTTGAAGGTTTTTTTTTTGCTATTAAAAGGTTGTGAATTCATTTGTAAATTAATTCTTTATGAATTTTTTTCGCATATCGTGCACGATACCTATTTAAGGTGGTCAAACAACGATACCTATCCAGGGTTAAATTAAGAAAACTATTGATATTAGAGGAACTGTCTCATATTTTCTATCCTAAGCCAAAGAGGCAATGTCATTTCTACTTGAAAATTTGGTCACAGAAACCCATAAAGAATAAGATACAAATCTTAAAAAATCATTGAGGCAGTTTAGGATATTGGGAACACACCTACATCTCCCTATACCCCTTTTAACCTTACGTAAACTTATTACTAAAAAAAAAATCCATAAGAAGTTGTGTAAGATAAGACCTGAGACTGTCTTTTACTTCAAGTATATAGATACTGTACAGCTGAATCCAAGACTACAAATTCTCCCTATTCATTGTGAATAGTCTTGATAAAGAAAGCCGAATAATTTTAGTCTCGTAAATTTACATCTCTAACCACAATGAAAGGGGAGAATTTAGTCTTGGAATAGGCTGTCTTCAAATACTTTAGAAAAAGGCAGCATCAGAAGTTACTTTTACAACTTATCAGATAGTTTTTTTAGCAATGTTACACAAGGCTTAAAAAAGGGATTTTGACGAAGGAAAAATCTATTTCTGGGCTCAACCTGTGTCGCTCCGTGAAATGCTCCTTAGAGCACCATTTCAAAGGTATAAATACTGCTAAATATACCAGAGAAAAAAGTTCCCTGGAATGCTAGGAATATATCCAGCTCGCTCACCCCTAAAGGGTGTCGGTATTAAAACTGGGACGAGTGATACCACTACCAGAGATCCCTTTCCAATTAGACTTCTCCCTCCTCAAAATCCCCCGTTACTACGAGGTGTCGTTCACTACAGTTACTGCGCCCCCCCACCCTCCCACCACCACCACTACTTAACCTTCTCCCATCATTCCTTGTTAGCTCCCGTGAACGTTCGGACGTGTTTTTCATAGCTCTGTGTTATTTTGTGTTTTTGAAGATGTCAAATACTTTGGAGATCTATGCTCGCAAATTGAGTATTATATTTGTCTGTTTGGGATTTCTAGGTAGCGACACATGTTCATTCATAACCTTGTTGGGTTTTATCTCAGCCGCTTTGTTGACGCTCCCTTACGGGTGTGTATGGTGGTCTTTTGGTGTCGCTTCCTCGGGATCTCTTTGTTTTGCAAGACTTTTTATTAGTTCCTTATACTAATTGTAATCTTATTTTTGTGTTATGGACACCTAATTTGATGTTTTGTCATGATTTTATGTTTTATTTATGCTATTTGGGAAGTGTTAGTTAGCGGCTTCGGTCAGTACAATTTCATGCGAGAATTCTTGGTTTTTTTTAGTTTTTATAGGGAATCGGAACGCGTTTTCATTAATTTTACTCCTGCCTGTCGAGATCGGTATTTTACCCGATTTTGGAGGACTAGTTTTGTTTAAAATGGTATAGTTTCCTCTCCAAGTCGGCAACTACCCGAAATTGGAAGGTTTTGCTATTATTGCTTTTACGCCGTGTTCATTTTCTCCCATTTTACTCAATATGCCGATTCAGCCTATTTATTGAATTTCATTGTACTTTATTGTTTTTCATTTTGTAAAGTCTGCCATTATATTTCAATACGTTCAGATTATAGCTTAATGCATTGTTCATCCTTATCTTCCTTATTTCCAGACATACCTACATGTAACGGAACCCAGCAAAATCAAACTGTTATACCTCTTAGTCCAATAATAAAAAGCCATTCTAAAATCTTTAAAACTAAAGGGTTACTGGAATTGTAAACTTCTAAAGCTTGAAGGACACTCCATGCATCACTAAAAGTAGTAAAATTACCATCGTCCTCCAATGTTATTTTCTCAATGGCAGTTAGTATGCCATACAATTCTGCAGTAAATATGGAACCTGTTAGAGGAAGTGCACCTCTATAATTAAAAGCATTAGTATATATTCCAAATCCAATGCCAGCATCAGATTTGGAGCCATCAGTATATATAAAAGTTGCTTCCCTATGTGCTGCAACATGTTCCATAAAAAGAAACCTGGCTTCTTAGTCAGTCATAATTTTCTAACTATAAAATATTTACAAAAAAATATCTCAGCTAATTTCCATGGAGGGGTCGATGATATCTTAAATGGAATCACCTTACTTCTTACTATATCAAGACTGTGTACCAACTATTTTACCCAAAAACTATAAGGTTGAGGAGATTTTCGGTGCAACACAAAGTAAGTTGAGTGCCTTATAAGGTTTGCAGTCTGATAGGCTAAAGAATGAGGAAGTCTTTGTAACCTAAACTAATACCAAACAGTAGAAGTATTTTGGTAAAGGTCTAAAGGTAACTCTCCAGTGTCAACAAGGAGGCATGGGATAGGCGAAGTTTTAAAGGCTCCTGTGGCCAATCAGATACCAGTAAGGTGTATAGAATCTAAAATCTTTAGTCGACTGAAGGTGGCTGAGGAGTATATTTCACACCCAGAAATAATTTTCTAAAAAAATTAGGGCCTTGCATAACTTTAAAATAGTTTTGCAGTCTGCCCCCATGATGTATGAGACAAACCTTTTAAAAAGATTCAGAGCCTCAAGACACTTTACTTTTAAAGCTTTCAAGTGAGGAACCCATGTAAGTATACCATCAAATAACATATCCTGTGTAAATGAAGTTAGATTTTTTCATGTATATATCCGGGTCAGGATGTGCTCCCCGAATATGACAGAAATGGACGACAAAAGTTTTGCTGGTCGAAAAATTGAATAAAATCATATCAGCCCATTGAATTGTTTTGTCAATTAGGTTGTAATTTACACTCAACCATTGACATTCTAGTTCCAGCAAATAATATGGAGAGATCATCTAAAAACAATGGCAAGAGAATATCTTGAGGAATGACATAGGATATCCCATTGATGGCTAATACAAATAAGGTTACACTCAGCAAACTACCTTGGGGAACTCCCTCTTCCTGAAATTTCCTCTCTGAGTTTCACCTACCCTAACTTGAAAAAATCTTTTGAAAAAAATACCAAATTATGAATGGTTTTAAGTATAGCATATCTCCATACAGTATCATATGCGTTTTCAAGGTGAAGAAAAAACTCTTACATGGTGCTGTTTTGAAGCAAAGGCTTAACAAATAGACGGCTCAACTCATATCAACATATCACTCGTTAAGTGCCTTTTTCTAAATCCACATTGGATAGGTGATAAAATACCTATCTTCTCCAGGTACTACATCAGTCTTGCATTGGCCATCTTCTCCATAACCTTACATAGCCAATATGGCAATCCAATTGGTCGATAGTTTGCTGCTAAAAACTTATCCTTATCGGGTTCTAAAAAGGCTAAAATAATGATTAGTTCCCAAACACTTGGATAACTATGGTCATGCCATATTCTGTTAATAATGCTTAAAATAAAAACCTAGTATTAACAGATACATGTTTAATCACTGCATATGGAATTCCAATGGGGCAAGGGGCTGTATCACTGCAATTAGCAAGTGCAGAACCATATTCCCTTGCAGTAAAAAGGGCATTGTAAGACTCCTCCTTTTCTGTTGCAAAATTCAGCACTTCAATGCTTATGTACGGGTGACCAGGAGCTGCTTCACACTTGCATGATACATTGTAGAAATTATCAGCCCCGCTATTGCCAACCTTAGTTGCTCCTGTCACATACTGACCATTCACCTTCAACACTGGTGGTGGGTTGGGGTGCATTTGCTTGCTATCTTTTATACTTTTTTCCACACAGAAGATGGTAGTTCTTCTATTGATGGAGGAAACAAAGGATATCCAAGATTGGCGCCTGGCTTCTCACAGGGCATGATGAAAGTGTGCTCTACATTTTTAATATATCAAATTCTCCTCTGTACAGTATCTAAGTAATCTAATTAAAAATTTTATTGTAGTTCTGTGGAGGGCAGTTAATTCTGAAGACCACCACAGGACAGGTCACCATTTGAATTGCCCTGTGGTTTTGGAATCAAATTGACTCCTGATGAATGGAGAGTTCCATTCAGTAAGTCTATGGCATCGTCAACACATTCAAACTGTTCTGTATTCCTTTCAATTTCACTGAGCTCATGAAATCTATCCCAGACTATCTTGTCAAGGTTCCAAAATGGTGATGTATGTAAAGGAGGACCATTGTTGGTGTTTATAATAATTGGTGCATGATCATTAGTAGGAGAATAATCTAATGTTCTCCAATTAAAATCATGAAGGCAGTTAGAGCTTGCAATTGATAGGTCAATGCATGACAAGATACCTGTCTGAACATGAAAGTGTGTGGGCTCTCCTATATTAAGGAGCCCTACGTCTTCATTTTCATCAACTGATGATATATTACCTCTTGCATTTGATAAAACATCACCCCATAAAGGATATCTACTATTCTAATCTCCTAGTAAGAGAAAAGGTTGAGGGAGTTGTTGAATCATCCCTACTAAATTATTATACGAGATATCATTTGGAGGAGAGTAAAGAGAGCAGATTGCGTTTTTTCTCCCTCTATCTACAGTATTAGTAAAACCACTGCCTGCAGAGGGGTAGAAATAGACAAAGATATTTTGGGAACATCTATGGGTATAAGCATCGAACTTGCTCTCCAGTATACATACAATAATAGGGGAGTGCTCATGTATAAGGAGCTCAAGTTCTTCATATTTGGCTCTTGAACCCTGCCAATTCCACTGAAAAATGGAGGAAAAAAACTGTGGTTTATTTCCTGGAAGACACCTTGAATGAAGTCTTCCCATTAGCAATCTTTGATCCAACACTATTTCTTGGTAGTTTCTCTAGAAAGCGTCTTGATATATTGGGTTTTGTTTTAGTCTTTTTCTGTCCTTTTGATCTAACTGTTGAGGGAAATGGTGGAACTCAACTTGAATTCCTGATCTATCCAAGTTGTCATCCAGTTGATCAGAAATATCAGCAAACAAGACATCATATTTATTTGAAATCATAATTTTAATGTTTCTTATGGAAGGGGGCAAGAGATGGAGGTCTCTTTTTCTATAAAAAGGTCGTAAGCTACTAGGTTTTTGCACCTTTCCCACTTTGCTGCAGTAGAGGGGCTTGAGTGTCCCAATGATGGGCTGGGCAATGGCGGTGGGGTAGTTTATTCACCCTGGCAGGCTCAACCATACCGCTAAGGCCAGTTCTGAGAGACCAGACCAAGACTGGACCCCTATAGGCCTTCTCCTTTATTTTAAGATAGGCAAAGGCTAGGAGAAGGAAAACTCCAAAATCAAACCAAACAAGACCCCAACGGCGGAGCTTCCCAGCGCCGGCGGAAGAGGGAAATGCCTATCGGGCAGGCAACAAGGCGGGCCTTGACATAACAAGAACCCGGCAGCCCGATGCAACCAACATCGGAGAAGCAGCCTGTCTCATATGTCTTGAGCCGCGGTGAAAACGATGTGGGCCAAGTGTGTGTGCGTGGCCATTGCAAAGCCACGACCACCCAAAACAATATACCGAGCTACTGGCATTCTGTCGTTTCCTCCACCCTTCTTCATCTCTTTCTCACCATCATCATCATCATCACTACCAGCAAGTCCTGAGGCGACAGCACCGTGGGTGAAGGGGGCAGGCCTGGATAGCTGGAAGCCCTTAGCCCACGACTGCACTCAGGCGGCGAGTCTAAGATTCAGTCGCTCTCTGGTGACGGTGCCGTGACACCAGAGTTCGGCAGCTGGACCCGTGACTGGGCTGGCCTATTGAGGACACCGCAGCCCACCCCACATGGGGAGGCCCCTAGAAAAGGTGGGGTAAACATCGGACACGGCAAACCCGTCTGGTCAGCTCACCGCGGCTGGCAGACATCCCACTAATGCGGTCGAAACAACAAGAAAAAAATATTAACCTTAGGTGCGTGGAACATTCGCACCCTCCAAGACGTGACGAACACCAACCGCCCGGAACGACGTACAGCCCTCGTCTGCAAGGAGTTAGCCCGCTTCAATGTTGATGTGGCGGCTCTTAGCGAGACCAGACTACCCGAAGAGGGCAACATCAGGGAAGCTGGAACAGGCTACACCATCTTCTGGAAAGGCAAGGCCCTAGAGGAGCCTCGCATCCACGGTGTCGTCTTCGCCATCCGTTCCCAGCTAGTGCAGCAGCACAACCTCGCTCCCAAGGCCATCAGTGAGCGCCTGATGACTGTCCGCATCCCCATCACGCGGGACAGACACCTCACCCTGATCTCTGTCTACGCCCCGACTATGACCTCAACCGATGATAACAAAGCTGCCTTCTACACCCAGCTCGACCGCACCATCCAGGCAGTGTCCGCCAATGACAAGCTCGTTGTGCTTGGCGACTTTAATGCCCGAGTAGGCAAAGACCATCGCCTGTGGGAGGGAATCATCGGCCGCCATGGCATTGGAAATTGCAACGCCAATGGCCAACTCCTACTGGGTCTGTGTGCAGAACACCAACTTGTGGTAACCAACACCATCTTCCAGTTACCAAAGCGACAAAAGACCACATGGAGACATCCACGGTCTGAACACTGGCACACCCTGGACTACGTCCTGACCAGAGCCAGAGACCGAGGAGACGTCCGCATCACCCGATCCATGCCCGGAGCGGACGACTGCTGGACGGACCACAGACTCCTCATCTCCCGACTCTCCGTGACGACCCTACGACCACCCAGAAGGGCACCTGACAGCGTACCACACCAACGCTTTGATTGTAGTAAGCTCCACAACCCACAGGTGACACAGAACTACAAGGAGGCCTGCGAACAATACCTCGCAGACCCCGTGGGTCAGGCCACTGTTGAGCACCACTGGACCACCCTCAGAAACGCCATGGCCCGTGCCGCGGAGGAAACACTAGGCTACACCACCAAGAAACGGCAGGATTGGTTTGATGAGAATGATGCTACCATCTCTCTTCTCATTGAAACCAAACGACAAGCACGCCTGACTTTTGAAAACCAACCAACAGCAGCTAACAAATGTGCTCACAAGGTGGCTGAAGCTGGTTGCCAAAGAGGGATCCGTGAAGCCCAGAACACCTGGTGGCAAAGAAAAGCTGCAGAAATACAGAGTTTCGCTGACTAACGTGACCTGCGCAGCTTCTATGCAGCTACAAAGGAAATATTCGGTCCCACACGGTCATCAGTGGGCAGCCTGAAGGACGCGGATGGGGCCACGACCATCACCGACAGCGAGGGCATCCTGGCCAGGTGGAGGTCTCACTTTGAGAACCTCCTCAATGACCAAGAGGACACCCCAGACGATCTCCTGCGAATGACCCCGCAGCATCCCGTCCGTCACTGGATGGCACTACCACCCTCCATCCATGACTTCAACAAGGCCCTGCAGCGCATGAAGCCCAGCAAAGCCCCAGGGCCAGACAACATCCCGTTGGAGCTCCTCACTCACGGTGGCCCCGGCTTGAGGAACCGTTTGATGCTCCTTATACTAAAAATATGGGAGACCAAGACCCCCCCAGTGACTTCCGCGATGCAAACATCATTACCATCTTCAAGAAGGGAGACAAGGAGAACTGTAACAACTACCGGGGAATATCACTACTAAGCATCGCGAGTAAGATTTTCGCTCGGATTCTCCTTGACCGCCTCCTTATTCTCGCAGAAGACGTCCTGCCAGAGTCCCAGTGCGGCTTTCGACCTTCCCGCGGGACCATAGACATGATCTTCTGTGCGCGACAACTACAAGAGAAGAGCCTCGAACAACAACAGCCCATAATGTTCATCTTCTGGGATTTGAAAAAGGCCTTCGACAAAGTACCTCGACCTACCATGTGGGCTGTCCTCAAAAGATATGGCTGCCCACCCGATTTTGTCAAGCTGGTGCGTGCCCTCCATGATGGAATGGTTGGGAGAGTCTGCCACCAGAACTCTCTTTCAGACCCATTCCCCATCAACGGCGGCCTGAAGCAGGGCTGTGTTCTGGCAGCAACGTGTTTCTCGCTATACACCGCAGCAATGCTCAACGAGATTCCTCCAGACACACCCTCAGTCGACCTACGTTTCCGCATGGATGGAGGCGCTTTCAACCTCGCTAGACTCCACGCCAGAACCAAGACCACCTTGTGTGCAGTGCGAGAACTGCAGTATGCTGACGACAATGCCACCCCAGGTCAGACGGCAGAGGACCTGCAGTCGTTAGCTGATGCATACAACTCTGCCTACGAACGTTTTGGGATGCAAGTCAACACAGACAAAACCAAGACCCTCGTCCAACATCCACCAGGACTGATGCTCCCCAACTTCAATACCACAGTGAATGACCAACCGTTAGAACAGGTGGACCAGTTCTCCTACCTAGGGAGCATCCTAACATCAGCTCCCACAAGCAAAAAGGACGTGGAGAACAGGATCAGGGCAGCCCACTCCGCCTTTGGCCGACTCAACTGCCGCGTATTTAACAACCACGCACTGACAATGACCACCAAAATAATGGTGTTCAAGGCAGTAGTCCTCTCCACGCTCCTGTATGCATGTGAAACATGGACGCTATATAAAAACGATCTTAAAAACCTAGAACGCTTCCAACAAATGAAACTGAGGCAGATCTTGAAAATCCCCTGGGAGAGCCACACCACCAACATTGAAGTCTTAGAACGTGCCCCGCTGACCAGCGTGGAAGCCACCATCATCCACCACCGCCTCCGCTGGATAGGACACGTGCATAGGATGGATCCATCTAGGCTCCCAAAGAAAATATTCTACGGAGAACTGACCCAGGGCACCAGACCACGAGGAGCCCCGAAAATGCGCTATAAAGATCAACTAAAGCGCACCCTGGCTCTAACTGACATCGATCCTTCCTCATGGGAAGAAACAGCCAGGGACAGGAAAACCTGGAGGAGTACAGTACACCATGGCACCGTGGACTTCGAGGAGAGGAGGAGACAAAATAAGGAGGCTAGGAGGAGAAGAAGGAGAGAGCGATTAGAACAGCCCCGCCCACCACCTACCCTCCCTTGTGAACACTGTCCGCGACTCTTCCACCACAGACTAGGACTTAACAGCCACATCAGACATAAGCACCCACCCCACAGATAGGAGGCTGATGGCTAACGACAGAACCCAATACTCGGACACGAGTGGGCGCCGACGACGACAACGACTATAGGTGCACCGTGAAAATTGGTTTTAGAGCGCAACCTCCATCAATTCAGGCCTGAGAGAGGTTTGTACTATTGTTTAGAATGGGGGTATATGTTTTTTTATCATCTTTCTGTTTTTTAAGTATCTGCTTTGATTTTTCTACACTTTCTGTAAATAAATTTGCAATAGAACTTTCATCTTTAAATACTTTAATTTTTTTTTTTTTTTTTTTTTTTTTGAAATGAGGATACTATTTTCATAAGTATGTTCTGGACAGTTTTTCTTCAAAAGAATTGAAAAGGGCTGCCCTGGCCTTACTATTTCCAAGAGCTCTACTACGAGCCTCTTTAAAAGTAATCATTTCCATGGTCCTAATGGTTTGAATTTCTTTTTCAAAAATAAACTTAATACAGCCTTTAGATGTAGCTGGGTGTGCTTCCCCACAGTGCATACCATTTGAATTTTCTGTGCATACTCCATACTCCATGACTATTTTTTCCATAGATGGCTTAGGATTTAGTGTTCCTTGCACTTTTAGCTTAAATGACCATATATTTGGCAATAACATAGCAATGGTGAAGGGATGTATGGTTTATCTTTAAAGATAAACAATCAGCTTTATAGCCTACATTGATCAAAAGTTAAAACTAAAGTAGCAAGAGAACACAATGTTCTCCAACTCTTTCTCATTCTAACTACTTTTACTACCACTTGACTTTTCAATTCAAATTCAATTTCTTTTTCCTCTATCTCTAGTAACTCTGGGGCATATATCCCACCCCTACTCTGGTTAAAAATGGGTTGAAAAAACCTTTGACATTATAACCATCCAAAGTTTAAAGTGCTTTCAATCTTTCACTTTGTAAGGGGGATAGTGTCTCTATCAAGAGATTTCCATTTCCCTGGGGAAGAATTTTTGGCTGCCCTTCACATACTTTTACTATTTCCCTATTGGCTTTAAAAACATTCACATTTTCATGTCTTCCATTTTCAAATTCTAAAATAACAGATCAGGACAAGGCATCGTCTAAACTGTATATCCATTTACTGGTATAAAATGTTACAGCAATCTACTTTAATCAATAGGATTTTGATAAAACTTGTGTCACTTAACTGTATCCAATTATAATGCATGTAATATTCACATATTAGTATTTTATTAAGAAATAAAAACATCATTTTAATCTTTTCCAAAACTTACGTTTAGTTGATCATCACTACCGTATATGCTTTCCAAGTTAACTGATTAAGGCAAACAACCAAAGGATCTTTTTTTTATTTCCATAAGGAAACAATTATTACTTGAATTATCAATTTTGATTTATCATACTAATTTAAATAGTTTTACTTGAAATACTTCTCTTTTATCTTATTTACAGTTGAGTTTAATGGTATGTAGAAGTTTATTGGAGTTTCATCCATGTTGCCGATGCACGATAATTTAAAGTTTTTAGCTCAGCGGTGCTCAATTATAAAGCCTACTTCTCAAATTTCATAAGTCTCGTACCGTATCGTGTTATAACAAAACTATTTTGTCCGTTTTTAGACACTGTCACATTGTCTTCTAAATTCGGCTATTTACATTAACCGGTAATTACAAAACTTGCACATTCATTAATTCCCATCATTTTTCATTTTGTTTCCTCCAGTTTCTGACACAGTTTTCCCCAATTCTGAACATTCTAGCAACTATGAATGGTTTACTCACCTTCAGCTACATCTTGTTTTTATTTGACAGCATATTTCCAAAAGGATCTTTTCACCATAGCAGATAAGGGTAAAAAGTAAAAACATGTCACTCTTATGTTAACACTGTAACAGCTACGGTAATGGTTTACTATCGTACGATGGTTGAAATACAAGAAAAACAGCTGATATCCGATTTGATTGCTTATAACAAAACTATTTTTTTGTTTGGTGGTTATTTTGCCAGTGTTTATGCAATGATTATATGGTTACTAACAATACTTCTATCCTTCTCTTTAACTAGAAGATGCGATACAATAATGGAGTAAAGAGGGATAGCCTCTTGTACGTTAATGCAAAAACAGAAACTCACATGATACACGTAATATATGAAATCATGTATTGAGCCTGAAATTTTAAGGATCCCATAATACCCAAGTACAGTATATACGGTACTTGGGATCTGTCGTTTGTGTAGTGGAAGCATATGTAGGCCAGAGAGTGAATGAAGGATGTAAAGTGTTATGGGCAGTGAAGGGAGTTTTAAAGAATAGAGGGGTAATGATGAATGTTAAGAGATTTTTGTTTGAGGAAGTGATTGTACCAACTGTGATGTATAGATCAGAGTTGTGGGGAATAGAAGTGACGGAGAAACAGAATTTGAATGTGTTCAAGATGAAGTGTCTGAGGAGCAAGGCTGGTGTATCTCAATTGGATAGGGTTAGGAACGAAGTAGTAAGTGAGAACGGGTGTGAGGAATGAATTAGCAGCTAGAGTGGATATGAATGTGATAAGGTGGTTTGGCCATCTAGAGAGGCTCTAAAATTATTTTCTGCTGAAGGTGATGAATGAAAAATGTTGGTGGGAGAAGTGCAAAAGGAAGGCCAAGGTTTGGGTGGATGGATGAAGTGAAGAAAGCCCTAAGTGACAGGAGGGTAGATGTGAGAGAGGCAAAAGAGCGTATTAGGAATAGAAATAAGTGGCGAGAGATTGTGACTGTTCCAATAAGCACTGTTACTCCCTTAGGTCACCTTGGTGACTGCTGAGGTAGCAGCAGTAAGGGAGTCAGTATTTGAAGCTTCATTTGTGGTGAAAGAATGGGGGAGAGTGGGCTGTGTCCACCCTTCGTCAGGTAAGGTGGAACATAAGACCATTTCTTTTTGGATATAAGCTACCTCTCAAAATTGGGGTAAGTACCATGGTAGATAGATTGTGAATTATTCAATTGCACAGGTTGACCATCACTAATCTGGCAATCTATAATAAGGAAACATCAGTTAACCAGCATTATTTTCACTACTTACCGCTTGGCAGCGCTGTTTCCAACGTAAGCAAATATAAGACACACCCTCATTTAAGCAGGAAAACAGTTTTAAATGTATTGTTAAAAACAGTCTATCTGCACATTACATATGCAGAAACATACCGTAAATTTTCGTGCTTAAGACGACCTTAAGATAAGACGAGGTCGAAAGTTAAGTCAAATTTGAATGAATTACAAAAACATCAGTGCATAGGCTAGCTTTTGTTGTACAGTAATACCTCAACCAACGAGTGTCCCAACATATGAGAAATTTTAGAAACGAGGAAAGTTCAAGCAAATTTTTGCCCCGAGATATGAGAAAAATTTAAGATACGAGGATACGAAACGGTTCCCTATGCAGCCGCTAGGTGACCGAGTGTGCGAGAGGCTGCTCACAAGGACATCATCGCTTGCTCTTTCCCATCCGATCTCCGTCGCGTAAAATTATCTCCGAGCATCGGCCATAGTGTTTGCATTTTTTACGTGTTTTTTGCATTAATCAGTACAGAATTAAGTGAATACACAGTGGGTCCAAAGCAAGCGAGCGCAAACAATGGTAGTGAAAAGAAAAAGCGTATGATGACACTCGAGATAAAGCATGAAATAATCGAAAACTATGAGAGTGGTCTAAGAGTGACTGAGCTGGCTCGCCAATATGATAGTAGAGTACATCAACAATATGTACCATCCACAAGCAGAAGGATGCTATAAAGAGTACCAAGCCTTCCAAAGGAGTAACCATCCTTTCCAAGCTGCGCAGTGATATCCATGACGAGATTGAGAGGCTTCTTTTAATATAGATAAAGGAGAAACAGTTGGCAGGAGATAGCGTGACCGAGATGATCATCTGTGAAAAGGCCAGCAGAATCTACGATGACTTGAAAAGAAAGCAAGCAGCTGAGAGGGAAGACTTCGATGCCAGCGGAAACCTTCAAAGCCAGTCATGGCTGGTTGGATAATCTAAAAAAACGGACTGGAATACACTCGGTTGTGAGGCATGGGGAAGCATCAAGTTCCAACTCGAAAGCCGCAGCGGACTACGTCAAAACCTTTGCCTCAGTTATCACAGAACAAGGATACATCCCCCAACAAGTGTTCAACTGCGATGAAACTGGCCTTTTCTGGAAGAAGTTGCCCAGGAGGACATTCAGCACGGCAGAGAAGAAGAGACTACCGGGCCATAAACCCATGAAGGAATGGTTAACTTTAGCCTTGTGTGCCAATGCCAGCGGTGACTGTAAGGTCAAGCCACTGCTGGTGTACCACTCAGAAAACCCACATGCTTTTAAGAGCCAAGGGATCTTGAAAGAAAAACTGTAAGTGATGTGGCGCGGTAATGCCAAGGCTTGGGTTATGCGGCATTTCTTCACAGAATGGGTTAATCTGTGCTTTGGTCCAGCAGTCAAAAAATATTTGGCCGAGAAAAGCCTGCCAATGAAATGACTCCTGCTCCTGAAAAATGCCCCTGGTCACCCTCCTGGTCTCGAAGAGGAAATTCTTGATGAGTACAGGTTCATCAAGGTCCTTTATCTCCTGCCCAACACCACACCACTCCTCCAGCTCATGGACCAACAAGTTATTTCCAACTTTAAAAAACTGTACACGAAGCATTTGTTCAGGAAATGCTTCGATGTCACAGACATCAATCTCACCCTTCGTGAATTTTGGATGGAACATTTCAATATCGTCCATTGCTTAAAAATTATTGACGATGCATGGCAGGGTGTCGCACGAAGAACTCTTAATTCAGCATGGAAGAAATTTTGGACAGCTTCCGTCGCTGAGAGGGACTTTGAAGGGTTCGATACGCCAGACCCTGATGAACCCGAACCTATTATGGTGGATGAAATCGTGTCTTTTGGAAAGTCCATGGGGCTGGAGGTAGATGAGGCAGGCATGAACAACCTTGTCGAAGAGCACCAGGAAGAGCTCACGACACAGGAATTGATCAAGCTCCAGGAGATGCAACATTCACAGGTGTTGCAGGAGCTCAGTAGTGAGGAGGAGGTAGAAGAGGAGGACCGCCTTTCTACGAAGGAAATTAGAGACATGTTAGCAAAGTGGCAGGAGTTTTCTGATTTTATGGAAAATAGGCACCCGGACAAGTTGGCGTGTGGTCGTGCGTTAGCCTTTTGTGACAACATTTGTGTACGTCATTTTTGTAACATTTTGAAGGGGAGACAAAAGCAAACATCCCAAGATAACTTCCTTTTGAAAAGGCCGGCCAAAAGTGAGGGTGAAAGCGAGTCAAAAAGAGCCAAGCCCGAAGAAGAGAAGTAAAAAAAATGAACACGAAAACAAAATTAGAATTAAGTTTAGTGTAACGTAAGACTAACATTTATTTTTAAGTGTGTGTAAAGTAAGCTAATTTCATTTAAGATAAATCTAAAGTTTAATGTTGCCGTCAAGTCTCTCTCCTCCCCTTTCTCTCTCCCTCCTCCTCCGCACACACAGCCGTTAGCCGTTACCGTCTGTCTCGAAGGTAAGAACTCCATAATAATGTCACATTCTATTGCAGATCATAACCAGTACATAGGTATTTGTTATTTTGTGAGCGTAGAATGTGAATTAGAACAATTAAAAACATGTTTTTCCACTGTTATATACTGTTTTTAGGTGTTTTTTCAGAGGGTGAGAACGGATTAACGTTTTTTAGTTATTTTATATGGGAAAAATTGATCCGAGATACGAGCGAATTGACATACGAGCGAATTGACATACGAGCTCGGGTCCCGGAACGCATTAACCTTGTATCAACGACCATAACGAACAAACGAATGCATAAATGTACAAGATAGCTCTTGCAGCAACAGATATCTTACCAAGTATTGGTTATGTGATACTAATGATATCAATTTTATACTTTCTAATGGTGGCTAAAGAAACATGAAGATTTAACAGTGAATTAAAAAAAGAGAGAGAGAGAGAGAGAGAGAGAGAGAGAGAGAGAGAGAGAGAGAGAGAGAGAGAGAGAGAGAGAGAGGGAGAGAGAGAGAGAGAAATGTATTCTTATGATAAATAATAATGTCTTTAAACTAACTGTATGGATACTGTCACTATTACATATTGGTGCTGATGTAATATTCATTATGAAGAGATTTCGCATATTTTAAAATGATTACTTAAAAAACTCTGTGTTATTTGAATTGTATGTGTGCATAATCACAATACGGTAGTGTGACCTTGAGATCAGTTGATGCCTACCAAAAGTAATTGTTGATTATTGAAATGCTCAAGAAATTGAAAAAATAGAACACAAACATACTTTAATAAACCACAGTAATACCTAATGAAATATGAAGGCTTATTATTATTATTATTATTATTAAATGCTAAGCTACAACCCTAGATGGAAAAGCAAAATGCTATAAGCCCAGGGGCCCCAACAGGGAAAATAGCCCAGTGAGGAAAGGAAATAAGGAAAAATAAAATACTTTAATAACAGTAACAATATCAAAATAAATATATATTTCCTATTTAAACTTTAAAAACTTTAACAAAACAAGAGGAAGATAAACTAGATAGAAAAGTGTGCGCGAGTGTACCCTCAAGCAAGAGAACTCTAACCCAAAGCAGTGTAACACCATGGTACAGAGGCTATGGCACTACCCAAGAATAGAGAACAAAGGTTTGATTTTGGAGTGTCCTTCTCCTAGAAGAGCTGCTTACCATAGCTAAAGAGTCTCTTCTACCCTTACCAAGAGGAAAGTAGCAACTGTACAGTTACAGTACAGTAGTTAACCCCTTGAGTGAAGAAATTGTTTGGCAATCTCAGTGTTGTCAGGTGTATGAGGACAGAGGAGAATCTGTAAAGAATAGGCCAGACTATTCGGTGTCTGTGTAGGCAATGGGAAAGAACCGTAACCAGAGAGAAGGGTCCTATGTAGTACTGTCTGGCCAGTCAAAGGACCCCATAACTCACTAGCGGTAGTATCTTAACGGGCGGCTGGTGCCCAGGCCAACCTACTACCTAAAATGAATAGAAAATTAAATACTATATGAAGCTTTAAAAATGAACTTCTAATATGCGCCTACACACACATTGTCACACACACTCACAGAGAAAGAGTGAGAAGGTGTTCGGATGATAACTAATAATAATGGCTACAAACGAACTATAAAAACTATGATATCCTGTAACATATTGGTGCTGATGTAATATTCATCATGAGGATATTTTGAATAAATTAAGAAATTATATATAAAATACGCCACTCGTATGTGCGCAATCTTTCGATACGGTTTTGAGGCCTTCAAATCAGCTAACCATAACTAAAGGTAAACAAAATATCAAGCAATTCTTGATGTTTAAAATTCTTTCAAAATTGAAAAATAGAATACAAAAATGCTTCAGTAGAGCATATGATATCCTATTAAACAAGAAAATGGAGTAATGATATCCAGTAAAAAAAATATTGATAAAATATAACTTAGATGATTGCTGAATCGCCAAATCATAATAAATCTACGGAAACTTCCCTTTTCTCGACTTATGACGCACCTCAGTCCCTTTATCGGTCGAAAGTTGACGGCTACCTGTAACATATGGATAATCCGGAAAAAAAGATAATCCAGCACCCTCCCAGTCCCTAAGTTGCAAAATTAGTGATGGGCTAACTTTATTCTTCTCTTAAATGTAAGGGATTCTAATTTGTTCACTAAATTCTATTACAACCCTTTAAAAATGTGTGCATACTGTATATACTCGTGTAGCAACTGACCTCGAGTATTGTGCGACCCCCAAATTTTCACCCATAAAATATGATTTTATCACATATCTCAAGTATCATGAGTTACTTTTTGAGAAACCAAATTACAATAGACTAATCTCTTTATTCAATTTCTTTATCCCATTTTCTACTTCAAAGGGATAGAAAATTAAAAGGTACAGTGGAAATAAAAGTACTGTACTGTATCATTATAACGTTATACAGTGAGCCCTCGCTACTTCGCGGTTCGACCATCGCGGATTCACCACTTCGCGGATTTTTTTCATAACCCATGTATATACATATATCGCGGATTTTCCGGAAATTTCGAAAATACCGCGATGTGACTGATGGTGCGAGATTGGAGAAAGTAAGGAAAATTGAATCATGATTGATTTTCAATATAAATGAAACTTTGAGGAGCAACAAAGATATCATTTGTTAGAGAGAGAGAGAGAGAGGTAAGGAATGGGAGGTAGTGAAAAGTAGCCCACAGAGAGAGAGAGAGAGAGAGAGAGAGAGAGAGAGAGAGAGAGAGAGAGAGAGAGAGAGAGAGAGAGAGAGAGATAGAGGGGGTTTAAATGTAATAAACAAAAAAATTTGATAGGTTATAACACATTGGTGCTTATGTATTATCAACTGTATACTGTAGACGGTTTGAATAAGTTAAGAAATGGTATAAACGATACTTTGTTAGTGTATTCGTACACTCTAAGGAGCGGCAGCTAGATGTCAGCTGATCTAATCACAGCCAAAGGTAAAACAAAAAGAAGTCAATAATACTCGATTTTTAAAACACACCCGAAATTTAAAAACAAAAGTACACGCTTTCTTAATGTGCAATTAACTATTTAAAGAGTAGCAATTTTCTAGAATAAAATGATGTTTCCCAAAAAATAGTGGTTTGCTGATGAAATCGGATGCCGTATTTTTAGCTATGATTGAAATGGATGTAGACTCGGCATAATTTTTTCGTTTGGTATTTAATTGACACTAAGAAAACTAATTTTAGTTTCTTCATATAAATGTAAGTATTGTATAACACGAGAGAGAGAGAGAGAGAGAGAGAGAGAGAGAGAGAGAGAGAGAGAGAGAGAGAGAGAGAATGAATCAGCTGTTGTAATCAAATGGCGTGTTTTTGTTTCGTGAGAATTTCATCGCCACGATTATAACAACAACATACTGTACTGAACTTTACAGTATTATACAGACTACTGTAATATGATAAAGTAAAATATTTGTCATCTATTTTATATGAAATGGGGGTATTTTTTTTTTTTTTTAAATTTACATTTACGTATGTAAAACAACTCTCTCTCTCTCTCTCTCTCTCTCTCTCTCTCTCTCTCTCTCTCTCTCGTAAATTGTTTTCCTGCTTTGCTACGTATGTATGATTTTATATAGATACGGTAAATAATATTTGTAATAACATATTTTATAAAAGCTTTTACTGTAATATCATTATTTATCACCTTCATCATGCGCGTTAAATGCCTTGTTTGTTTACTGAGCGTACTTTATGACGCCGTCGTTTCAGGCGGCGTCATAAAGAAAAACATTTCATTTGGAAGTCCTAAGAAAAATTAAGTAAAACATTGGTAATAACAAAATCAACATACTGTACTGAATAATCAATATAATCGATGCAAAAACTAACCTATACACAGATGTGTAAATGCGTTTGTTTCTTCATTATGATCAGAGATAAACGTAAACAAAACATTGGTTGCCATTTTTTATCTTGCTTTTTGGCGTGTTTAGGAAACGCATGATATAAAGTCGCCTTTAATATTTGTGCCTGTTTTAGTTTAGGGTACTGTAGTACATGCATTAAGTGTTCTGTACATTAAAGGGTAGTTTGTTAACAGTACTACGTACAAGGGAAGGTTTTAAAAGTCTGAATATACATGTTAAATAAATAGGTAAATATGGTGTCACTACTTCGCGGATTTTCACCTATCGCGGTCGGGTCTGGAACCTATCTACCGCGATAAACGAGGGTTCACTGTAATCATTGCGTAAACGTATACAGCCACAATAACAACAGAACTACACAGCTGTTTTGTTATGAACAATTGAATCAGATAGCAGCTGTATTGTTTATATTTCAACCATTGTACGATAGTAAACAAAGTAGCATAAGATTGACTTTCATGATACCCTTATTAACTACGGAAAAAAGAACCTCAAGAAAATATAATGCCAAATATAAACTAACAAGCAGTAAATGAAGGCAAGAAAGAAAACAATATCCATGTTTGGAATCGGGGAAACCTGTGTCCTAAACTGGAGAAAACAAAAAGAAAATTTCGTAGAAACCTGAGAATGTGCAAATCGCGTAATCAAATGTAAATGCCGAATTTAGAATATAAGTAAAACCGAGAATATAGTTTTGTTATAACATGATATGAATAATTTCTAAAGCTTTATAATCAAGCACCATAGACCTAAAAACTATAAATTACGGTGCATACGAAACATGAATGAAACTCCGGTTAACCTCTACATGCGATTCAACTCAACAGTAAATAAAATATGAGAGAAGTGTTTCAAATGAAACTATAGAAATTAGTATGCTAATTGGAAAATGATACATCAAGTAATAACTGTTTCTTTCAGAAAATATGAAATATCCTTTAGTAGTTTGCCCTAATCAGCTGATTTGGAAAGCATAGGCGAGTGTTGATCGACTTATAAAAGTAAACAATGGAAAAGATTACAATTCCCATGTTTCTATTTATAAATAAAATAATAAAATGTGAATATTACATACATTATTATTGGATACAGCTAAGTGCAACACCAGTTTAATCAAAATCGGGTTTACTTCCAATATAGCTGTAATTTTTTACCACAATAAAGATATACTGTACAGTTTGAACAACGATGTAGCCTAGTCCAAGAGTGCATAATGCATATGCTAATTTAACATCTTATGTATGATGCGACCCGTTTGAATTTAGCTTCAAAACTCATATGTTACGCAAGTATAAACAGTGTGTGTATTTATGGACTAATGGAATGCACTGAGTGAATTTCCTTTATTTCTTATGAGAAAAATTGCATTTAAATGGAAGTATTTTTGGTTACGAGTTTGCTCCTGGAAAGCATTAAACTCTTAAACCGAAATACTACTGTACTTTTACTATTTTTTTTCAAAGTTTTCTTCCTAATAAGACTGATTTCGGTAACAAAAATTAAGTGTTTACATTTACACAGCTAAGGCTAACCAATGATGAGTTAGTGGCCAAGCTTGCAAGTGAACGAAACATACTGCCATCCAAAATATCATGCAATTGATCAGTTTAAGCTGAAAAATAAAATATTAAAAGGCTAAGAGAATCTTATATGAAACGCCGTCCACATATACTACATGAAAAATGAGGTTGTTAACCTTTTGAGTGCTAACCCCTCACCAAATGATATGGCACTCAAGTCCCAGGCCTGTTTTTGGGAGCACTTTACTTCTAAAAATGTATTACTTTATTGTATATTTGAATAGATTTCCTCTCCATTGATATATAATCTTATAGGTTATATAAAATTTTCATATAAATATGTAATAACTGAATGCAAAAAAAAAAAAAAAAAAAAACAGGTAATCACTATATGTAAATTACATCCAATGGTGCTCAAGGGGTAAGAGCGCTTACTTTAGTAGTGTAGGGATACAAGGATCCAGACTACCAACTCAATCTTCTGTCTCGTAATCTAGTCGTCTAAAGTAGCGACTAGGTATATGGAATGCAAGGGTTTAGTAGTAGAAAGAAGTAAAGTAATAAAAGAATTTGAAGCTCTGTAAGAGGATCTCGACTTTGTAAGGTGCAATGAATATTCAGAACCCTTACTAAACGGGATACAATTACCACTACATCCGACTTAGGAAGTCAGGTTATGGTTAACAACTAGGCAGTTAAGATCAGAATTACACACTATATGCTTAGACTCACTGGACTTCCGAGATTAAATAGGTTAAAAACTTTGAAACCCATCACTGTTAAAACTTGGCTGGTTTAGTGTATATTATAGAAATGTGCTGGAGTGTCATATTCATCATCATCTCCAGTATAAACCTCTAGTCTAGCCTTCTCTGGATTTCCTATTGAACAAAAATGTTTCATTAGCAATTGAACATGAAACATACTTTCTCTGTTAGGAACAGTCCTCCTAATAACCATATAAATCATAGTAATATCTGTGTGTAGTATTTGCTAAAAAATCCAGGATAAGACAACTTGAAACAATAAAAATTATCCAAATCTGAAAGGGGTGTACATTGAGTTGAAACGATGTCAACAGAGAAACTGGCCTTTAGCCAATACTGTAGTGTATTTCATTACTTTACTCAAGGCATGTTTGCTCATTTGAATAAAGGGTGATGTGTATCGTGTTTATCGAGATTATGAAATACGTTCTTGAGAACAAGAAAGTCAACTTTGTACAGTATAGTACCGAATTTTATATCTTATCTTAATCCCCTGCCACCCATGACATACATACAGCCTCAATGAATTTACGCCATTTCTCTCTTTTCTGAGCTATATCTCTTGAGCTCAACCCAATTCTCAGATAAAACTTTCTTTTTCCATTGTCCTCAGCCACATTTCTCTTAGTCTTCTACTGTATGTCCTCTCCTACCGAGCGGCTTGTATTCAGGTACACTCAGGACTAATTCATCCTCCCTTCTAAAAATATGCCCCATCCATCTCCATCTTGATAATCTAACTATATCGTTCATATTGGACACCCCTGCTATCTCACGAATTGCTGCATTTGTTATATGATGCTGCTGTTGATTCTCAAATCCTTCTCAATGCTTTACTTTAAAATGCTATACCACGACTAGTGCCCATAAGTTAATACCAATCTTACAAGTGAAATGTATATTTTGATTTTGCTGTGAATTGATATTCGATTTGACCTCAAACTCTATTTTGCATGTCCATTACTTGTTCTGCCCTCCCTACTCTCTCCTTGAATAATGTAACTAGTGATCAATTGCTGGTAATGATGGTTCCTAAATATTTGAAAAAGTTGAGTTGGGTAACATTACTCCCCCGATAAGGCAGTTCATCTCGTCACCACTCTGAATCTGCATAATCTCAGTCTTTCTTAGACTCATAACTAATCCAAACCTTCTCCCCTCCAGTACTAATCTATCAATTATTTCCTGCATTTCGGCCATTGCGGAGGCAATTAGAACTATATCATCTATGTATTCAAGATCTCAATCACAATTTCTGGTCCCCTTTCCATTGAATGTCATTATTCATTCCTTGTGTTACCTAGCTCATAACATAATCAATAACCATAACAAACAGTAGAGGGGACAGTACTCCACCTTGTAGTACTCCTGTCTTCCCTTCAAATGCATCGGTAAACTACCATCAACCATTATCGTACAAGTTCCCCTACACATATCCAGTATGATGTTTACAATCTTTTCTGGTCTTCTATATTGGCTCAAAATCTTTTTTTAACATACTATGTGAAATACAATCAAATACTTTCTCAAAATTCACACACACACACAGAGAGAGAGAGAGAGAGAGAGAGAGAGAGAGAGAGAGAGAGAGAGAGAGAGAGAGAGAGAGAGAGAGAGAGAGAGAGAGAGAGAGAGAGAGAGAGAGAGAGAGAGAGAGAGAGAGAGAGACTCAAATTATTACCAACCAGTGAAAGTGTGCCTTTTTTTTCATTTACTAATTTAAATTATCTTAATATTCAATGTAAATTAATTGATTCTATTTTATAGATATTACATATAATTTGTATAATAATTAGAACTTTGCGGTTTAGATTTAATAAATAAAATTTAGGAAATAACAAACTTGCATATACTGTAGAGGGTATTCTGGGTTCAACTACTGACCGTGCCTACACATTATGGAGTCAAATTCCATATACAAGTGGCACAATTATTTGTAAACCTCTATATTTCATAAAAAATCATATTTCTCATTTCATTAGCTGCCTATCTTTGCTGTTAATTACTGATATTTTTTTTATTGTACTGTATGAGGTAT